>NW_015506953.1:89962-107967 GCF_001515645.1 Sinocyclocheilus grahami
CAGACTGGCTCGTAGTGGCTGAAATTCTGCACCAAGGCTGAATTTCGGGAAAGAGACTTCAGATACAGTACTAGGGACCACTTAGGCCTATATAAAAGCATCTAAAAAGCAGCATGTCATGGGACCTTTAAGCCATCTCAGGTATTTTCATATGGATGATGTTCATTTATATTTCAATGCTAATCAACCTATCCATAAGAATACTATAAAATAAGAATCAGTTAGAAGGAAGTTATTTCAAACACTTGATCGATGCTATAATGCACGTTTGGAGTAAAAATATGTACTTATTCTCATAAATTGTCTTTCTTTCTTGTAAATCTGATGTTGTGACAGCCCTAATTCCAAGGCTATATTGCAAATCACTTAAACAGATCAAGACAGCTGATTTGTGAATAAATCGTTTAGACCTTTTTGTGAACTGGATCAACAGATTCATTAAAAAGATCAGACCAATAATAAAAAAAGTTTTGTTCACAAACTGGGCATTTGCTATTTCTCTAATGAATTCTCATAAATGCGCCATGGCGAGCTAGTCTGGATTTCGAGATAATCTGTGAATAATGGTTTATATCTCTCTGTGTCTGTCACACAAAGCTATCATGTGACTTCGGAAGCATGTAATCCAAGGTCTTCCAGACTGCTTTTAAGATACATTCATAATTTTTCTTGAATTCATTTTGAAGTTTAAAGGTTTGGTCTCCATTGCGTGCAAAAGAGCGACCAATGCATTCTTTAGAAAATCTCTTTTTGTGTTCCACGGAAGAAAGAAAATAAATCAGGTTTGAAATGACACGAGGGTGAGCAAATAATGGTTTACCTGTAGTTATCTGCCATATTCTCTGTGTTTTCGATCTTTAAGATGTGGGTACATTTATTTTAGTCTCGTGTAGCCAGACCTTCAGACTGACAGCAGAAGATCTGGGAACCTTGGCTGCTTTGAATGGCCAATGACCTCCCAAAAGGCCATATGACTGACAGGTAAAGCAACCAATCACGTTTTATTTTGTGCCACGTCATGTTTAGGGGAGTGGAAATGTCTCCACAAAAATAGACTGGTGTGTAAAACTCTTGAACATATTTTAAAGAGTCTATGCCGCAAACTTTACATATTTCACATACTTTTGAAAACCCAGCATTTAGTTGATCCTGATAAGTGCTTATCGTCACAGTTGCAAACACGATGGCTTTCTTCTTCCATCATGGAGTTTGTTCTTTGTTTCCAGGCTGAACGTTAAAGACCGCGACACACGTCTTCCGGAAATCCTGTAGAATCCATCCAATCCAATTACGACTTCTAAACTCCTGAAGTATTTCAAATTTTGTGTTTGATATGCATCAGACATTCAGCCAACAGTCCGTGGGCGTGACATCTGAGACTGGGACTACATTTATTGTTGCTCTGCTAAATTTAGCAGGCAAAATCCAGTCATGTCAATAGAAATTCACATCATATGACGTTTTGCATGAGGGTAAAAACATTCTCTGTGCAGTTTTTGTGTTCTAGTTGGTTATGCAAATTCGCCTCGTTGGTCAACAGAAAGCTCCTTGGTTTGAAAATGACTTTTGTGTAAGCAGTGCTTCATGCTTCGCTGCACTATTGACGGTAAACCTTATTTTTCTCACAAAAATTTGCCTACATTTTGCTAATGGACTGCACATTCACTGCATGTTCAGTTGCTTTGACACAATCTGTATTGTTAAAAGCGCTATATAAATAAAGGTGACTTGACTTGACATTAACTCCCAATAACCATCTTCAGCCAAATTCTAATTGAGCTTTCAAATACACATCATAAAGATTCACTTTCTTTAGATTTTACACAAATATCATTTGAAAATAAATGTAAAAACCCCCCTGCATATCAGCACATAACATAAATTGTGCTCACTGTCTTTATGAGTTTGACTTAATTTTGACTTAATACTTGTAAGATTTAATTCAACAACAAAACTCAATAACTGCACATTTTTCAAAACGGAGTTATGAATGAAATCGGGCCTCTTAAACTGTAACTGTGATCTCTGTTCTCAGATTTCTGGTAACTGCCATTAACACGGTTTGAGGTGTGAAAAATTAACGTAAAAAGCATCATGTTTTCCTGTTAGTAGTTGTTTATTGCTTTATCCTCTCCTCTTCATAGTTTGCAGTTCCATAACACACAAGAAAAAAATATATTTTACCATCCAGCCTCCTTTATCATTCCATCTCAGTCTCTTTGATTTGAATATTGTTTTATCCAGTGAGTCAAGGCTTTCTGTTAATTACTTCTCTATTCATTCAACCATGTGGGTCTGTCCGAGAGGAATTGTCTGACTCCTGCATTAAATGGCCCACATTCCAATCCTCTGATGCTGAAACTAACATGAGTTCCCTCCTTTATCTCTGCAGCCCGTCAAATTAGCACACAGTGGATTCGTATTACAAAAGACTCGGCCAGTAAAACAACTTGGAGACAACCTGATCGGGCTTTTTGTGGCCCGTTCTTTCAGCTAGGGATCTTCTCATGGATGTTCAGTGTACACTGAGCCACATGGCTGCCATGGGAACTAATGACCGATTTATTTTGTGGAACATGATCAAATTTAGTAATGTGTTCGATAAGACATTTCGCACTGGAAATGAGCCTTAGAGCTCAGTTATGGAAATTATTATCGATGTTTCATGGTTGTTTCAGTAATGCATTCAATCATTCATGACTGAATTAAATTGAATGCATTCTGGCTTCAAAAAACTATAATTGCACAGATTCCTCACATTTATAGAGGACACATCAGCACATTGATTTCCTAAATATTTTCTGTTAATGTTAATCATTAAGTTAATCCAAGCAATATTATATTTAAATAAGCTTCTGCTGCTACTATTACTGTAACAGTTTTCAGCTCTCTGGAGGGCTGTTATGCTTATTCTGAGTATGTAAAATATGTATGTATATTATAGACACAGTAACGTACAATATCAACATATTGACAGTGGAATTGAGTTCAGTACTCTAACAAAGTTCCATAGCAGAGCTCCTATTTGTCCGTAAATCATGAATAAACATTTCATAAATCATTTGAGGATAAAGCTTACAGTAAGAAGTATGATATATGGCATAATTCAAACACATTTCATTTTATTGCTCTGTGTGTATGCACTCTCAAATTAGGGAAATGTGTTAACTGCGGTATGATGAGTTAATGAGCGTCATTTCTCATAAATATGATCAAATCAATCTATGATTTTAATGGGAATAAGGATTTTTACCATTTGTATGTCTCTAAAAATTTTCCATATATTTATATTATAAGATCAGTGAACTTTTGAGCACTAATGATATCATTTTGGCTAATTACTCTTCATATGTTCAAAAGCATGCAAATAGTGTAAAAGAAGTGTAACCACAGGGACGGCTCCTCTTTTCCTTGACTGCGTCTGGATTCATCAGTTTGCAGGCTGTTTTCATGTTCGGCTCAAACCCACATACTGGTCACATGCACTTACAGAGAAGGGGGTTTATGAGGGGGTCTGGACTATCTGAAGGAGAGCGAACAAGTGAAAAAGAGGGGGCTGGAGCGAGATGAAAGGCGAGGGTTTGAGAGCGACAGTGCACTTGTTCCCTGGTTCAACCAAACAGAGACAAGCTTGCCCGGTTTCAGGGTGCATGTGTGAAGGAATGCATTCATTAATTCCTCTGCTCTCAAACAAGGCTTCCGTCATTTGGCGAGCAAGCGAGGGAGCCGGGAGCCACGGGGTGGAGGGGCAGTTCTCGCTGAAGAAGGGGTGAGGGGTAAATACACCCCTTTCTCTGTAGTCAGGAGGGCAAGGCGCCCTAACATAGGCCTCTGCGTCCAAGGCGATCTGCATGTGAAAGCCCCGGGCATGACAAAAGGATGAAAAGGTGCTGGGCAGGACCTGGACAATCCCTTCCTGTTCTGGTGGGTCGTTTGTTTCCATGCTGTCAGATACTGGGCCGCCAGCCCTCTCTACCCTCATCTCCTCAGCCCTCTGGTGCGTTGTTTCACATTCTCCCTCGTTTTGTTTTCCGGCTATTTCTTATACGTGCTTCTTATTTTTATTTTATTTTTTTCATTCACATGAATAGGAGTGATGGGCCAGTGTAATGTCAAACGGCGACTGGAACAATTGCTTTCATGGCTGTGTTTAAACGCCAAACAGCACCATGCATGAGAACTGCTTTGCATAACAAAAGAAGTGACAAAACCATTAGGCCAATTAGAGTATTTATATAAACATAGTAATGAAGGGATTCAAGCAGTCATAAACTATGCTTACTGTGTGGGAAAATAACTTCAGTTCTCTCTGAAATTGCACATTTGCTATTTCAAAGTGTGGGACTAGGGCAAAGCGTTTATTTTGCAAAATCGAATGCATTGCATTAACACAAAGAATGAATGCTTGGGATGAAAATGTAGCACTTCAAATCTCTGTAATAGTTTTCTGCTTGTGCTGTTCTTATGCTGCTCCAGCAGGGACAAAAAGAATGTTAATTATGTAAATTAAAAAGTGCTCTAATCCAGAGGGAGGAGCTGTTCCCATAGCGTTAGCTTTAGTTGAGTATTGGCACATATTGACAAAGCATTAGCATTGTGTAATGATTTTTTTTTCTGCAGAGGAAGTCCTCCTATTGAGATAAATGCCTTGTTTTCTTCTTTACCATTGTGGTACGTTCTGATGTGCGCCGGCGTTTAGTCAATCCCACTTCTTATACTTCACTATATTCCCATCCAGTTTGCCAAAAGAGGATGAGTCTTTTAATATTAGACCCATGTGACCAATACACACTCAGTCTCACAAACACCTCAAAACAATGGGGATAGAGCTTTCGTTCTCAATAAAACATGCAGAGGTATAATTTAAAGAAAGATGAAACTTAATTTGATTAGGCCTACTTACCTTCATGCTGTTTCAAACTAGCATACTTTTCTTTCATGAAACCCTAAAGGAGATATTTGGTAGACTGTCAGGGCTGCTCTTTACGCACAATAAAAAAAGTGCAACAAAACTTATCCAGCGACTTAACTTTAGTCTGTTCCTCATAGAAACCTATCAAATGCATGACTTTTATAAGATTTGGAATATGCAGTAGCTCATATGGACATATCTTTATGAAAGTGCAACTCAAAAATATCGCCCAATATCTCATTTTATGTTTAAATGAAAACAAACCATATCTTCTCAGAAGGACATGATGGGGAGTAAATGAAAACACATCGAAAACACAGAAATTGGGATAACTGATAGCTGGTAAGTGTAGAGAACAAGCGTTTGGGAGAATGCATAGACATTCACGTTCACTTGCAGTTTGCACGCACTAGGGGGGAAAACAGCATCTCTATGGAATAGTTCATGTGAAGCCATTCATCGCAATACGCCAGATGCACATCTTACATGCTTCAGAAACGAGTCGCATTTAAAATGGGCTAATTGTTTTTCAAATGTACAGACTCTCTCTCTTCTCTCTCTCTCTCCTCCCACAGTCTGATTTCTGCTGCTGGGACTCAGTTGTGATCATGTGACGGGCTCGAGAGCGCAAGAGGAGCTGGTCGGTAACGGAGGACCGAATGCCAATCTCATTGAGAAAGCGCCTTCATTGCGCGTAAGAGACGGGAGGGACAGACGGTTCTAGTGCTGCACACATACACAGACATACAAGACACAGGAAGCTCTGGGGAACTCGGGGAAAGGGTGCATTTTCTCCGCCTCAAGAGGAAGTTAAGGACAAATCTCTCGCTAAAATAAATCTTAAAAGGGGCTGTGGGCACGCGGGAGTCGCCTTTGCGAGTAACTTGTGGGATTTATCGGGAATTGTTTCTGAAAGGAGACCTGGCTTCCCTGTCCACACGTTTATATTTCATTTTGTTCATTTAATTTCATTTCATCAGCTGCCCTAAACAACTGTCATCTCCCGAATTGCCGTAGTCTATTGCAGCAGCGCATTGTGCGTAAAGACAGAGACAGCAGCCTTTTCCGCGGACGGGTCAGGCACTTGCCTTCTTCACTTGCGTTTTTGTACTCTATTTATATCCAAGCCTTTATTTATTTTTGGGACTTTTCCCGTCTGTTTTGGGGCGTCGGTGGTGATTTCTGTGGAATATGGTGGGGGAAATGGAAACGAAAGAGAAGCCGAAGCCGACCCCTGATTATCTGATGCAGCTCATGAACGATAAGAAACTGATGAGCAGTCTGCCCAACTTCTGCGGGATCTTCAACCACCTCGAACGGCTTCTCGACGAAGGTAATGTCCCTCAAATCTCACCGAACGGTGCTGGAAACGGAGCGCGGTCGTTCGCGCTTAAGGCAAAGCGGTTAACAGTAGCAATGTATAGCATCAGTTGCATTTTTGGTGTCAGATCTTCATCCCTATTTTGCCAAACTCACCACTTATACAACCTTTTAGTTCTGCTTTAATAGCCGCTTAAGTTTACGCTCCCATTCGGTAGTCGCTCCGTTGCAAGGGGATAACCTGTGGCTTGCGAAATGATTTTACAGTGGTTTTGTTGGTTATTAATATATGTCTCGTTAGAAAAATGTCGTTTTGATATGTTTATGTGAATAAAACCGTAATGCAATAGGTTCCGTTTACAATTTCACCTTAATATTTGAGAGACAGTTGTTAACTCTGAGACAAAAAATAAAACTCATAGCCTAAGTAAAAATTATCTCACTTAAACTCTAAATGAACCGCTTTACACAGGCAGATATCGAGAGATTTACAACAGGAGTCGATGTTGAACTGATGTAGCCCATCGGTTCGACTGGCCTAAAAGAGAAAGTTGACCATCACTTAAGTTACGAGTGAATAGTTGTGTAAATAGTTTTGGACTAATGTCTACGTGATAACAACAAAAATGTAGTGAGTGAGCCTACACAAGCAAGAGAAACTTACTGTCACACCAACAGATCTTCTTCTGGACCGTTGCTATTTAAATAGTAGGTGCCAGACCTGTTGTTTACCAAAATAACCCAACAAAATGGCCCAGTATGTGTCAGCCAATAGTTAAGTATAGGCTATAAAAAAACAACCCAACATTTGTATTTAAAACAGCACACACAACAATAGCCTACAAACCGTTTTTTGCTGTATCTAAGCATAATGCATAAATATTCACAAAGCTTAGTTTGTCAAATTAGTCTTTTTATACAGTAGCCTATGTGCACCATGACATGGTTTAACTCAGGGGTGGGGAACGTTGATCCTGGAGGGCCGGTGTCCCTGCCGAGTTTAGCTCCAACCCTAATCAAAAACACCTGAACCAGCTAATCAAGGTCTTCGGGATGCATTTAGGGTTTTTTTTTCTAGGGCTTTTCAGGGTTGGAACTAAACTCTGCAGGAGAGTGGCCCTCCAGGATCAACATTCCCCACCCCTGGTTTAACTGTTGTCCTAGAGCAGTCGACCACTCAGTAATTTGTGGTTTAGGGTGAGAATTACATGTACTGTGGCACCAGGGGGCTCCTGACTAATTCTTTTTAGAAACGTCTTGTACCCATCTCCTGCTGTCAACTTTATAAAGTTCTTAATAGGGTTTATATATTTCCCCAAACTGTGCTCTTTTTCTCGTTCAGACTGTTTTATAAATGTTTTATAGAGAGCCTTGGGCCTTTATTGCAAATTAAATTACGGTAATTAGCTGTTTAAAGGATGATTAAAGCATCTTGTTGATCTATCTATCTAGGCCTATCTATCTATCTATCTATCTATCTATCTATCTATCTATCTATCTATCTATCTATCTATCTATCTATCTATCTATCTATCTATCTCCTATTGAGATAAATGCCTTGTTTTCTTCTTTACCATTGTGGTACGTTCTGATGTGCGCCGGCGTTTAGTCAATCCCACTTCTTATACTTCACTATATTCCCATCCAGTTTGCCAAAAGAGGATGAGTCTTTTAATATTAGACCCATGTGACCAATACACACTCAGTCTCACAAACACCTCAAAACAATGGGGATAGAGCTTTCGTTCTCAATAAAACATGCAGAGGTATAATTTAAAGAAAGATGAAACTTAATTTGATTAGGCCTACTTACCTTCATGCTGTTTCAAACTAGCATACTTTTCTTTCATGAAACCCTAAAGGAGATATTTGGTAGACTGTCAGGGCTGCTCTTTACGCACAATAAAAAAAGTGCAACAAAACTTATCCAGCGACTTAACTTTAGTCTGTTCCTCATAGAAACCTATCAAATGCATGACTTTTATAAGATTTGGAATATGCAGTAGCTCATATGGACATATCTTTATGAAAGTGCAACTCAAAAATATCGCCCAATATCTCATTTTATGTTTAAATGAAAACAAACCATATCTTCTCAGAAGGACATGATGGGGAGTAAATGAAAACACATCGAAAACACAGAAATTGGGATAACTGATAGCTGGTAAGTGTAGAGAACAAGCGTTTGGGAGAATGCATAGACATTCACGTTCACTTGCAGTTTGCACGCACTAGGGGGGAAAACAGCATCTCTATGGAATAGTTCATGTGAAGCCATTCATCGCAATACGCCAGATGCACATCTTACATGCTTCAGAAACGAGTCGCATTTAAAATGGGCTAATTGTTTTTCAAATGTACAGACTCTCTCTCTTCTCTCTCTCTCTCCTCCCACAGTCTGATTTCTGCTGCTGGGACTCAGTTGTGATCATGTGACGGGCTCGAGAGCGCAAGAGGAGCTGGTCGGTAACGGAGGACCGAATGCCAATCTCATTGAGAAAGCGCCTTCATTGCGCGTGAGAGACGGGAGGGACAGACGTTTCTAGCGCTGCACACATAGACAGACAAGACACAGGAAGCTCTGGGGAACTCGGGGAAAGGGTGCATTTTCTCCGCCTCAAGAGGAAGTTAAGGACAAATCTCTCGCTAAAATAAATCTTAAAAGGGGCTGTGGGCACGCGGGAGTCGCCTTTGCGAGTAACTTGTGGGATTTATCGGGAATTGTTTCTGAAAGGAGACCTGGCTTCCCTGTCCACACGTTTATATTTCATTTTGTTCATTTAATTTCATTTCATCAGCTGCCCTAAACAACTGTCATCTCCCGAATTGCCGTAGTCTATTGCAGCAGCGCATTGTGCGTAAAGACAGAGACAGCAGCCTTTTCCGCGGACGGGTCAGGCACTTGCCTTCTTCACTTGCGTTTTTGTACTCTATTTATATCCAAGCCTTTATTTATTTTTGGGACTTTTCCCGTCTGTTTTGGGGCGTCGGTGGTGATTTCTGTGGAATATGGTGGGGGAAATGGAAACGAAAGAGAAGCCGAAGCCGACCCCTGATTATCTGATGCAGCTCATGAACGATAAGAAACTGATGAGCAGTCTGCCCAACTTCTGCGGGATCTTCAACCACCTCGAACGGCTTCTCGACGAAGGTAATGTCCCTCAAATCTCACCGAACGGTGCTGGAAACGGAGCGCGGTCGTTCGCGCTTAAGGCAAAGCGGTTAACAGTAGCAATGTATAGCATCAGTTGCATTTTTGGTGTCAGATCTTCATCCCTATTTTGCCAAACTCACCACTTATACAACCTTTTAGTTCTGCTTTAATAGCCGCTTAAGTTTACGCTCCCATTCGGTAGTCGCTCCGTTTCAAGGGGATAACCTGTGGCTTGCGAAATGATTTTACAGTGTTTTTGTTGGTTATTAATATATGTCTCGTTAGAAAAATGTCGTTTTGATATGTTTATGTGAATAAAACCGTAATGCAATAGGTTCCGTTTACAATTTCACCTTAATATTTGAGAGACAGTTGTTAACTGTGAGACAAAAAATAAAACTCATAGCCTAAGTAAAAATTATCTCACTTAAACTCTAAATGAACCGCTTTACACAGGTAGATATCGAGAGATTTACAACAGGAGTCGATGTTGAACTGATGTAGCCCATCGGTTCGACTGGCCTAAAAGAGAAAGTTGACCATCACTTAAGTTACGAGTGAATAGTTGTGTAAATAGTTTTGGACTAATGTCTACGTGATAACAACAAAAATGTAGTGAGTGAGCCTACACAAGCAAGAGAAACTTACTGTCACACCAACAGATCTTCTTCTGGACCGTTGCTATTTAAATAGTAGGTGCCAGACCTGTTGTTTACCAAAATAACCCAACAAAATGGCCCAGTATGTGTCAGCCAATAGTTAAGTATAGGCTATAAAAAAACAACCCAACATTTGTATTTAAAACAGCACACACAACAATAGCCTACAAACCGTTTTTTGCTGTATCTAAGCATAATGCATAAATATTCACAAAGCTTAGTTTGTCAAATTAGTCTTTTTATACAGTAGCCTATGTGCACCATGACATGGTTTAACTCAGGGGTGGGGAACGTTGATCCTGGAGGGCCGGTGTCCCTGCCGAGTTTAGCTCCAACCCTAATCAAAAACACCTGAACCAGCTAATCAAGGTCTTCGGGATGCATTTAGGGTTTTTTTTTCTAGGGCTTTTCAGGGTTGGAACTAAACTCTGCAGGAGAGTGGCCCTCCAGGATCAACATTCCCCACCCCTGGTTTAACTGTTGTCCTAGAGCAGTCGACCACTCAGTAATTTGTGGTTTAGGGTGAGAATTACATGTACTGTGGCACCAGGGGGCTCCTGACTAATTCTTTTTAGAAACGTCTTGTACCCATCTCCTGCTGTCAACTTTATAAAGTTCTTAATAGGGTTTATATATTTCCCCAAACTGTGCTCTTTTTCTCGTTCAGACTGTTTTATAAATGTTTTATAGAGAGCCTTGGGCCTTTATTGCAAATTAAATTACGGTAATTAGCTGTTTAAAGGATGATTAAAGCATCTTGTTGATCTATCTATCTAGGCCTATCTATCTATCTATCTATCTATCTATCTATCTATCTATCTATCTATCTATCTATCTATCTATCTATCTATCTATCTATCTATCTATCTATCTATCTATCTAAATGACCCCTGAGAGGGCCCCCTCTAACCAGCTTCTTAAGTTCCTTTTATTCCTGAATGCAGAGGCCGTTCTGTGACTGTAGTATCTATCTATCTATCTATCTATCTATCTATCTATCTATCTATCTATCTATCTATCTATCTATCTATCTATCTAAATGACCCCTGAGAGGGCCCCCTCTAACCAGCTTCTTAAGTTCCTTTTATTCCTGAATGCAGAGGCCGTTCTGTGACTGTAGACTGATTTTCATTGTTCTTTTGTTTTGTAATATTCTTGCCTATTTAACACATGCATTTTAATTTCTTTTGCTTTATGGACTTTCCCTGCCAATTGAAAATCTGTTAAAAAAAAACCTGTTGTCAAACAAAGCAAACGTAATTTCAGATCATGATGTCGTGCTTGTAATAATTTAGAACCTCTTGAGCAAACCTACGTTTTAAATTATGTTTATAAAACTCCATCATTACACACATTACTCTACATTACCGACTCATTACTCATCATTACTTTCTCATTACAGTATGAGGGAGAGGGTGTCGTTATTTTTCTGACATCTCTGAGCGCTGCCACCCTTCCTCGCTCAAGTTAGGAAGGTTGGTAGGTTTATAATCGCTGACACACAGTCCCAAATAACTGTTTTCCGCCGGTGAATCATCTGCGCCCAGCATGCCATTCCAGTGTGGATGCAGTCCCTTGGCATCCGCAGTTAAATACCCGAGGATCGTATTCATCTGCAAATCACAGCGGAGTGACGTAAGCCTAATAACTCCTCTGTGATGTAATTTTAAAATGTCAGTTTCATTTTTAGATTTATATAATCAAATACATTTTTATTTGTCAGTTTAGACACTAAAATCCATCAAAACGTGTCTTTTACACACTATCCTGTTAAACTCGCATTTCGGACATCATCATACGCCCCTCGGGAGGGCCTGCGTGCTTTACACTGCGCTTTGTGAATTGCAGCAGTTTCACAGTCGTTTTCTTGTTTATTTCTTGTCACTCACATTTACAGCCTTTCCCTCTGGTCGAAACTAGCTTTCCTCTCTGGATAAAGCCGGTGATGTTCGCCTTTAACATTAGCCATGTAATCAGGACGATGCGGCTGATCTTACCTGCCAACATGAAGAATATTCTGCGTTTCACTTGCGAAGTATGACTCACATCGTCAGTTTTCACAGATTTTTATATGGAGAGTTGGTGAGAATCTGGCGTAGATATGTGTCATGCTGTTTAGTGCAATCTTTTTGAGTAATATGCCAGTTAGAGTCGTTTCCTCCACCACACATTATGGGTTTGTCACAGTCTAGCTTGTGCAAATCTGAATTAATAACGCTGTCAAGGGAGCACACACTCCGTCAGACTGAGATAGCGAGTTAGTCTTGTGCTCAGGAGAGTGAACTGAGCAGTCGGTTTCACTTCCACTATTGAACCATTGCAGAAATGAGCCCTGACCTCCGATAAACAGGACACTGCTCAGATCTGCATGTTAGGAGCGTGCGCATGCATGCCTCTGATCATATGCCTTTTAGAAAACTAATTGCAATTGGTCATGATCTTTAGTGGTTATGAGATCAGAAAATGTGCTTCTTTAGATTCATGGAGAAATCAATGTCCTGTTGTCGTGCTATAGTACTGCAACTCACAGACTGCGTGCTTTAACATATATGTATTCCTTTGTAATCTCAGAAGCTTTGTCGCTACAGTGGAACCATCACCAAAGCAACGCTAAATCATCAGCTTTTGCCGAGCTCAGCTCTATTCTGTCCTAGAACGACGCTCATGCTGGACCACTACATTGATCATACATGAAACTCATTTCTGCACGGCTCTGTGAGAATGAAAATGGAGAAATGAACTGAAAGTGTTGAAAATCTGTGGCATCATCGATAATCGAGGCAAGCGATAGCTCAGAAGCGCTCAGTAGCCGTGTGAGATCGCATGTGTGATATTCCCCGTGGGGTGTTGTAATATCCAACAAATCTGGCTCTGTTTGGATGAGAGTGTGTGAATGTGTGCGTTTGTGTCGGCTTGCATCCATCTCATAATGTGCATTCATTTTACACTCTCGTTTGTAATATCACATAATCGGATGCAAGCAGTAGCTTGGGAGCACTTTGAATTTTAGGCAATTGCTGTCATTATCACTATGAGAGCTCTGTTCATTTTTGTAAATGACTCTAGATTACTGTGATCTACTGAAACTAGAAATATAGACAAACTGTTATATTGTCTCATAAATTACTATAATATCATTATTGTTTTCTCTTTTTTTCCCTCTTGAACATTTGGGATGGTGCTCATTTAGTAGGTGTAGAGCCAGGCTGATTATATTATCGGTATCCAAAGGTCACAAGTTCACATTTAATCAGAGGGCACCGTATACTGATGGAGTGTCTGGGATCCTTTATTGTTATTGTGCCCTAGAGCACTTTACTTAACCCTGGGTTGCTCCATGGGGACTGTCCTTGTAGCTAGTAGGCTACTGTTTTACACTTTGGATGAAAAAACTGTTTGAATAGCAGATAACATTTAAAACTAGGGCTGCTTATCTATTAAATGATGTGACTGAATTCCTGAGAAAATCCTACAACTAACTAAGCTTGAATTGCTTTAGTGATAGGAAAATCCCTTAAAATACAGAATTGCATGCAGGTCAGGGGACATGATTAATTACGTTTTTAAATAACAAAAAAATAAAATAAATCAGCCATCCACCACACAAATTTCGTCTCTATTTCTGCTTACTGTTTTGTATTAAACATTACTTTTTGTTATTAATTAAGTAATCCAAGGGGGATTTAGAGCTTGTGCCGAAGCAAATATGTACTTATATGTAAAATGTAAATGTGAACTTGTGTACTAAACATTTTGAACGATATATTTCTAGTCAGTGTATATATTCCTACAGTGACTGGGAAAATAGTTTAATCCATCTTCAACATATATTACAATGTATATTTCCAGGGGGTTTGCAATGATTTGCCATGCAAAAAAAATTATATAATATATAGAAATATAGAGATTGATTAAAGTGGTCAGAGTAGAGAAAGATGTCAAATTTACCATCACTCCCGTAGCTGTATTAGAAACACTTACGCAGCAGCGTTAACTATATTTCTGAAATGTATTACCAAGATAATATAATCCAAAGTATAGTGTTGTAAATGTATGTACATTAAAAAAATTATTATGAGAGCGAAATATATATAAAAAAGGCAACACTTTAATTTGATAATCCACTTTAGACATTCTACTAACAGTAAGTAACTACATGTCAACTAGCAGTCATTAGAGTATTAGTAGACTGTCTAATAAATATCTTCTAACACTTTATTTTGATGGGTCCACAACATACAACATACTGACTATGACCTAACTTAACAGTCTACTCCGAGAGTTAGTAGACATGTAGTTGCAAATTAATTGAAATTAGTTGATATGTAGTTGCAAAGTTATTTATAGTTAGTAGAATGTCTAAAGTGGACTATCAAAATAAAGTGTAACCAAAAAAATGTGCTAGAATTACAACGTTACAGTATGTGAATTGGATCCATTGACCAAAACCACAGTCTAAAACCACAGTTCATCCTTTAACGAACGCAAGTGTATTTGATACACATTATTTGAAGCCCCTTGCCATAGTCAGTGTTGTAGAGAGCCGTTTCTTCTCGCTCTGAAGGGTACTGTGGCCTTTAGATATGAGACGTGCGACCGGCCCTGGCATGTCACCTGTGAGCGATGCATTTGTGTGAAGCAGACGTGATGCTCACAGGCTGATGCACAGACCAAGCGTAAACCTCTGCCCCCGTTAGTGCAGATGAATGCTCTCAATGGGCAACAGGAGCAGTCAGCCATGCTAGGCCATGCACTCGGCACTGTAATAAAGGTGATGAATTTAATCAGGGGAGCAGCCGCTGCCATCAGTACAAGGCCCATAAGGCAAAGTTGTGCTGCTGACATCCATAGAGAATGGAGTTAGTTACTGTTTGAATAGAGACGGTAATAGAAACAGAGATGTATGTGGGCCCGTAAGGCATGGTAATGCTCAATGGTCATTCATGGTTTGTACACCAAATTGTTCTTTTATGGTGTCGTAAAAGGTTTCTAAATAACTGACTGCTGCAACTTAGTGACTAGAAGTACATAATACTTAGTATTCAAGGCACTCGAGTGCAATGTTCAAACATTCTGAATGAAATTCAAGATATTCTTAGTTGTAGGATGTCGAGCCTCAGATGGCATGGCAATGGACCACCCACAGACACTGACAGTCTGATGCAAATTGCACACAGAAATGGCAAGAGCTGTCTGAAATCTGATTGGGTCTGATCTGGGTGCTCCAGTCTGCCTGGAAAAGAAGTCCTGAGTGCTTCTGAGGAACAACTAATTACCTGATTTGCCCAAAATGTCCAGTTTAGTGGCATCAAATCTTTGAAAGATATTCAGCGTTTTGTTGGAGGCTCTTAGCAAACATTCCGCAAACATGTTTTAAATTGATCAAAAGTGACAGTAATGACATTTATAATATCACAACCCCCCCCCCCAAATATAATAAGCAGCGCAATTGTTTTCAACATTGATAATATCTTGAGCTGCAAATCAGCATATTAGAATAATTTCTGAAGAATCACATGACACCGAAGACTGGAGTATTGATAGTGAAAATTCAACTTGGCATTACAAGAATAAATCACATTTTAAAAGATATTCAAATAGAAAATGGTTATTATAGTATGGTTTTTTAAATAGTATTTGTATCAAATAATTGCGGCCTTGGTAAGCATGAAAGACTTCTTTCAAAACCATTAAGACATCTTACCCCAAACTTTTAAAGGGGTCATATGATTCTTTTTTAAAGATCATTATTTGGTGTAACAGAATATGTTGACATGCTTTAATGTTCAAAAAACACATTCTTTTTCAAATACTGTACATTATTGTAGGTCCTCTATGCCCCGACTCTCTCAAACGCTTCGTTTTCTACAAAGTCCCTCCTTCCGACAAGCGCAGTCTGCTCTGATTGGCCAGCTGACCCAGTGCATTGTGATTGGCCGAACACCACAAGCACTCGTCGGAAATGTAACGCCCCTTACAACTTGAAATCGCATCATATGACCCCTTTAAACATTAATGTCAGTAATAGTATCAGTACTTTATAGTTTTGGATAGTCAGAAAGTGTTATACAAAGTCTTTCACATTTCTAATAATTTCTTTGGTGACCGAGCTGACTGTTGTTGTTGTTGTTGTTTTTAGCCTCTAAATGGCATGTCAACACAAAAACTGACTGTGATTGGTCACTTATCATTTCAGTCAGAACGACCTTTCCTAAGTGGCTGTAAACTGACTTTATACAGATACTCAAAAGACGATGGGATGACTAACAATCGGGGAAGCTTTGGCTAAAAGAAAAAAAATTGGTTTATTGGTTGTCAATAAATTAACAAGATGGTTCCAGTTTTCCCAATTATCAGGAACTTGTTTAGTCTGTTGAACAAAACTAAGAAGCTTCATTGACAAATACAACAATCCTATCACACATGTAGTTAACCAGGGAAACAGGATTCGTACAGCTGCTGATAAACAGCTGGTTTATCACTACCCAAACAGGACAAGCACACTAAGAGTGGTCATTAATTTTTCACACAAATTCACATCGAGAAAATCTGATGTGCTGATAATCACACTCTGAGGACCCATTTTAATGACTTTGTCTTCTAAAACTTCAATACAAGGCGGTTTACTTTCAGGAAAAGCCCTTTTCATGAAAGCTCCTTAAAGATCCCATGAGGACTGGAGAAGCGCATGCCCCACTGACAATTAGTCTAAGTGGTCACATTCATCACTGAATTGGAGCAATTAATTAATCCTGAGGAGTTTTACTGGGGTCAAAGTCAATTTACCCAGAATTATCTTCTTTAGGACTCTGTCTTTAGTTGTAAAGTAAGTTGTCCTTTCTGGGATACTTTACAATCCCTCTCACTTTGTGGCATTAGAGGAGTAGGAAATGAGCTGTGCACTCATTAGGAGCTAGAGGCGGAGAGATATACAGGTGACTTACAACACCAGAAGCATCTCAGTGCAATTCAGGGACATTCAATTTAAAGTATTTCATAATGTATGCTTAAGTAGAAATTTGGAAAAATCTTCATGCAGCTCTTTTCCATACAATGACAGCTCATAGTGACCTCCATTTTTCACTGAAAATCTTCTCCTCTAGTGAACTGTTAGCTTAAGAACCACTGTAATCGAGTCAGTAAAACAGATTAAATAATTATTTTGAGTCTGATCATAAATCACACTTAACCATTCATTCTCAAATAGGACTGATCTGGGGCCAGATTCTCAAAAATCTTAAGGAAAATATTAGGGCTGAAAGATGAATTGCATTTGCGATAATATCGCGATATGAAAAATTTAGATTTTTCAATCGCAGAGGCTGCGATTACACGGTCACGTGACACGCGAGAGTAAAGAGGTGTGTTCGACTTGAAGATCAGATCGGTGTATGACATCAAAGTACGGCGAGCGAGAGCAAGTATAAGGAGACGGCCCGCTCTCTTATAGCTCTCGCAGTACTTTGATGACACACCCGTATCGGTCTAAGCAGCGCTGCTTCAAGTCGAGCACGGGCCATCAGCAGAAAAAGAAAAGAAATAAGTAAACAGCCAAAGGACGTAACTTAGAATGGGAGATGGATCGGTTTGTGAAAGCGCAGAGAAAAGCCATAGATGAAGTCGCACAAACCCAGGCAGGTGCTGGTCATTTAAAAGCTAAATGCAGAAAATATGACGAGGCCTATCTTGCTCTCGGCTTCACTCACCGAGTCTATACCGGACGCTACAGTTGTCGCATCGCACCGCAACAGCTCTACACTGGACGCGACAAAGCGACAGGTGCAAATAATTTTAACTTTGTGTCAGTACATCATAAACAGAACAAAGCATCAGTTTAATGTCGGGTTTTGTCGCGCTGCGCTGCATCCAGTGTACACAGCGTCACTGATTATAAAGGTTCTACTGTATTTTGCCGCTCGCGTCCGGTGTAGACACAGTGTTTAATGTCGTTGGTGAGGAG
>NW_015506953.1:108325-113465 GCF_001515645.1 Sinocyclocheilus grahami
TGTGTGTCCTATGCCTTAGCGGACAGCATGAAACCCACAAAAAATAAATAAATTACAACGAGAGAATGCTATTACTCTCTATGCTATTTTTCAATGTTTTAAGTGATGCAGGTGTTTTTTTCCCTGTAGGCTTTTTAAATTAAAAACATACATTTTTCATAATGTTTAGTGAAATTATTTGGTAGTCTGAGGTGGGCGCAACCAAAAAAGTTTGAGAACCACTGGTCTAAAGTTAAGTGCAGTGCACATGTTTACATATGTTTATTACAGTGACTTTTAATAACCTAAAGTAGTGTAGTAAAGCAACAGATTTGTTTTTATATTTCTGCAATCTACTTTAGTTTGTGTGATTTGTTACTGACTTTCATATTAATGTTTACACCAGGCTTATTTGTCAGTGCTTTATGTTGTCACAATTATTAAATGCTTACAAGGTTGGAAGTTCAACAAATCAGTCAATATACTGTGATTGTAGATGTTAAATAAAAATGTCATCCATATCAATTCATGCATTACCTAATTTCATCGTAACATTTAGGCCTGGCCTACAGAAAAGAACATTTATGTTTAATCTATCTAATAGTGTGTTGGTCATACTATACAATGATTTATAGCTTGTCTTTGTTGAATAATACAGAACATAAAGAGCTTTAAAAAAAATAATTGCATATTAAATCGCAATCGCAATATTGGTCAAAAAAAATTGCTATTAGATTATTTTCCAAAATCGTTCAGACCTAGAAAATATGAAGTTCTTAAGCTTTGGTTCTCAAATGCGTATAGAACATTCCTAAGCATTAAATATCAGGATTTAGTGTTGTCTGATTGTCTAATTTCAAATTAAATTCTGAAACATCCCACCTTGAAACAACTTGCCTTTTAAGATTTAAGACAAGTTTTTTTTTCAAGAGTATTTTTAAGACAAAAAAAATAGCTTAATATTCATAAAATATTAGCTAAGAAGAGATTATTCTTAAGAATGAAATACATTTTAGTACTAAAAGGTATCAATATAATTTTTAATTTTTTTTTAATGGACTCTGTTTTAATTTTTATGGTTGTTCGAGTATTGCCTTGTTAGTTTAGCAACATGTTAACCAATTGTTGAGTCTTCTGTGTGGTGTACTATATTTGTATGGCATATAGAGCGTTCTAATCCAGTCATTTATGAGATTATGAGGTTCCAACTCAGTTTGGATTCTGCGTGTTTTAACAGTTGTCATTTTGAGCCTTTCAGTGTCACTCTGATAGCCGCTACGTCTACATTGTGACTATTTACAGTTTGATTACTATTATGCAAATTTGCAGCCATATTTCTGAGGTGAGTTTCGCTTCATCTTACATTCTGAGACCCGCTGTGTGCCAGTGACACTAAGTTTAGCTCTTTGCATTGACGTGCGCAGTGATATTTTAAGATGCTCCGAAAGCAAGAGGTGATTGTGCATTCAACAGACACAACAGATTAATAAGGTTGGCATCAGAGCGTAGGCCATGCTATTTCAGGTAAGCATGCCTTCCTTAAATCTTCTGAACATCATCATTTCCTATCACAAGAAGACTTTGAAGGGTCATTAGAGCAGAAGTAAAGAACACACACACAGAGAGACTGTCATCGGACAGTACCTGATGTGCCAGAGCACAGGGGTCATGGGGTCATCGTGTCACAAAGTCATGTGCGCCAGTTCTCCTCGCTCAAAAGCAGCACCGGTTCATTTCAAGGAGAAATCAATCACAGGACAACTCCCTTCCATTTCTGCTTCCATCAGTTACTCTATATATCATTGGGGATTATTATGGCCGGCTTCCTGTGATGCCGTCATTATTAGTGAATACATCAGCGTTGAGCTTTATAATGCATTCACATCCCTCATTTTAAAAGCACTCTGTGTAATTGAAACTGTTTCTCACAGACTGCTGACTAAGTTTCCAGCCCGCCATGGGCTCACCGGGAGACTGGGTGAGAGGAGAATGTGAATAGAATCTACCTACACGGACAGAGTCGTATTGATTTCAAAGTAAGAGGGTGAATGAAAAGGCAACATCTGAGCTCGTTTATGTCAATAGATTTTGGTCTCCCGTCGTTCCTTATCCTTGCCCGTTGCCTCTGAGAGCGAAATCCTTTAACCTGAAATAATTCATATTCCAGCGAGATGGTGCCTGAGATCTAACATGTTAATCAAAAAGTATTTTTTCTGGTTATTTAACTCTTACCTGCATTTAAGCCAGGCCATTCAGTTGATTCAGTCTGAGGGGGTGTTTACACAACACCATTTTCAACTAAAAATGAAAACTTGTTATGCGTTTCGGATGTTCATTTATACAACAACAGCATTTTGGGGCCCTGCCAATGCAAAATTTTGAAAATGGGTTTCAAAGTGCAGGTTTTTGAAAGCAATACTGTTATTGTCTCTGTGTAAACTGCAAAAATATGAATTTGTGAAAACAGTGGCATCATGCGCATGCATATTACGTGTTCTGTCTGTAGGCAAGCACAAGTACTTACGTGAGTAATGCAAATGTTCATTACAGGTATGTAGCGTTTCTTTAGAAAGTGACATCGGCAACTACTGGCCTGGCATGCATAATACAAAATTTTTAGTTGTTTTCACGGATTCATTAAACTGGGAATGTTTTGACACCATTGGTACACAACATTTTCCAAAAACATGAAAGTACACTCTTTGTAGTTTAAACACTTATCATACAATATTAAACCAAGTGGCATCTGCACACCAGTGCTATTTTAGTATCATTGAGATACTATTATAGTTGTTATCAATATTATATTTATGTATTCTGTTTATTTTTTTATTTTAAAGTTTTAGTAGTTTAGTTGTTTGTTTTTGCCATTTCTTTTTTAAATATGTCTGTATATCATTTAGGATCTAGTTATTTTAGTACACCAAGTTACTGTAGATTAAATGAAGATGAGAAATGTTGAAATATGAATAAGTTTAAGGTTTCAGTAAGCCTTTTTTTTCAAGTAACAACATTTGTTATGGTTTTTCAGTTTTAGTTGTTAACTGTCATAACCCTGCTGCACACATTTCTTAGAATGAACTTTTAAACTTTTTTTCTGAGCTTTTTTACATTTACTTTTAATCAGCTCTCCTCAAATTCACAGGTTGTCCTGTAAAAGTAACCTCAAGTATAGTTCAAACTAACCATGAACATGATCCACTGGTATTTGACAACCAAGTGTCACAGTACTTTTTGTCTTCATGTTGAACAGGATACTGATTGTTTTATCATTTAAAACCAAGCAAACTTCCGTTTTGTGAAACGTTTTGTTTATAAAGTGTGCTATAAAGTGCTATCTAGCTCAATAGCTCAAATATCAATTGAATTCATGATTAGTTTTAAATTTTTTTACATATTTTTTTGGGGCATCAGCCAGCCTGCACTCTCAATATCAGCATTATCATATTGAAAGCCCATATTGATCGACCAGCAGTTGATATTGTTCTAAATATCTCATGTCTTAAACAATACTGAGGTTATCTGGTAAAAGTATCCAGTTATCTCTTTTTCCACCTGAGCACCATGTCTGCGTGTTGGTCTTGCTCAGACCTCTGCTGTTCTTGTCGTTGGGCTATTTTTTCAGTCTGCTCCAGATTCGAAGTTAACGCTTGGTCAGATTTGAGGATTATTGCTGCTCGGGTAGCAAAAGGAGATTGATGTGTTTACCTTTCGTCAACAGCACAAAGTTCAAGGTACGGGAGAGATATTTAATTGAATCTAGCCTCTTCTGAATGATTTTCAAATGTTCTGGGCTAGGGCCCAAGCAGATGCCTTTTAAAGGACACGGAGGGACCATCTAAAGTGCCATCCATTAGACTCTTCTGTTTAATATAGATAAAGAGCAATTCAGGTCATCTGAGAAATGATCGATTCCCTTTTCCCTACTTAGCGTGATTTATCTCATACCCTTCGCACACCAAATGTGCATTTTAATTCTTTGTTAAAGGCTAATGGCTCTCGCAGGTTTTCATATAATGTCAGTACGCAGCCAAAAATGTCCCTGTTAATAGCATCGTCACAATAAAGCCATAACCGCCCTTGATTTGTTAGATCTGGGCTTGCTCATGTACACCATTGATTTACAGTTTCAAGGTAATGAATTTTGTCCTACTTCTGTAGGATTTTAATTGTGTTTCGCACTGAAAACACAGTATGGATCTGACTTTTAGTAAAGGGTAAGATGTTGACACTAAAAAGTCATGTTTTCAGCATAAATGTGACCTTCCGTTCCAAAAGCATGTGATGTGTGTGGCTGTTCATTCTCTTAAATTAACCTATTAACTCCTTACTGATCCCGTGACAGTGCAACACAATTAGTCGACAGCCAATAAGAAAGGCCAGAGCAGAGAGGGGATTTGCATGGTTCTGTGCTTCACTTCATTTGCTAACTGATATATGAACAACGCTGAGACTGTGTGTACCTGTCATCTGATATCCCTGTGCTGTATGGAGTACCTTGTCTGTCTCTGAAAAGAAAGCCGCAGTCACCAGCCTTGTGCTCATCTCAGTGCCTGAGTGTTTTGAGTTCTTCACACAAATTGAATTTCTCAGTTGCACAGAATGATTCTGTGCTTTTTGACAACTAGACCACGCTTCCTCAGTTTTTCACAGTCCTTTTAAGTAATAGATATTATTTCAGTGATGCCTTGATAATCCTGGTTTAGAGTTTAGTTAATTTTAGAGAAGTTTTTAGGCTTTATCAAAATGTTCAGTTTGTTGTGTAATGGAGTTTTAAATTAGTTGTTTAGGAGAGCTTTGATGTGCTAATGATGGATTGAGTTAGTTGTGTAGTGTAGTTTTGAGGGGTTATTGAAGGATTGGGTTTGTTGTGTAGTGTAGTTTTGAGGGGTTATTGAAGGATTGAGTTAGATTTGTTTAATGGAGTTGTGAGGGGTTATCGAAGGGTTTAGTTAGTTGTGTAATGTAGTTTTGAGGGGTTATCGATGGATTGAGTTAGTTGTGTAGTGTAGTTTTGAGGGGTTATCGAAGGATTGAGTTTGTTGTGTAGTGTAGTTTTGAGGGGTTATCGGAGGATTGAATTTTGAGGGGTTATCGAAGGATTGAGTTTGTTGTGTAGTGGAGTTTTGAGGAGTTATTGAAGAGTTGAGTTAGTTGTGTA
>NW_015506953.1:113475-115034 GCF_001515645.1 Sinocyclocheilus grahami
GTTGTGTAGTGTAGTTTTGAGGGGTTATTGAAGGATTGAGTTAGATTTGTTTAATGGAGTTGTGAGGGGTTATCGAAGGGTTTAGTTAGTTGTGTAATGTAGTTTTGAGGGGTTATCGAAGGGGTTAGTTAGTTGTGTAATGGAGTTTTGAGGGGTTATCGAAGGGGTTAGTTAGTTGTGTAATGGAGTTTTGAGGGGTTATCGAAGGGGTTAGTTAGTTGTGTAATGGAGTTTTGAGGGGTTATCGAAGGGGTTAGTTAGTTGTGTAATGGAGTTTTGAGGGGTTATCGAAGGGGTTAGTTAGTTGTGTAGTGGAGTTTTGAGGAGTTATTGAAGAGTTGAGTTAGTTGTGTAGTGTAGTTTTAAGGGGTTATCGAAGGATTGAGTTAGTTGTGTAGTGGAGTTTTGAGGAGTTATTGAAGAGTTGAGTTAGTTGTGTAATGGAGTTTTGAGGGAGGAACTCGAGCTGCGTCGAGTGGCTTTGGGAACGCCCCTGCGTGACTGCGTTCTGAAGGAGTTAGTTGTGTAATGGAGTTTTGAGGGCTTATCGAAGGGTTTAGTTATTTGTGTAATGTAGTTTTGAGGGTTATTGAAGGATTGAGTTAGTTGTCTGTTGGAGTTTTGAGGAGTTATTGAAGAGTTGAGTTAGTTGTGTAGTGTAGTTTTGATGGGTTATCAAAGGGTTGATTTAGTTGTGTATTGGAGTTTTGAGAAGTTATTGGAAAGTTGAGCTAGTTGTGTAGTGTAGTTTTTGAGGGGTTATCGAAGGGTTGATTTAGTTGTGTAGTGGAGTTTTGAGGAGTTATTGAAGAGTTGAGTTAGTTGTGTAATGGAGTTCCCCTTCAGGAACTCGAGCTGCGTCGAGTGGCTTTGGGAACGCCCCTGCGTGACTGC
Source organism: Sinocyclocheilus grahami (assembly GCF_001515645.1). Taxonomy (NCBI): domain Eukaryota; kingdom Metazoa; phylum Chordata; class Actinopteri; order Cypriniformes; family Cyprinidae; genus Sinocyclocheilus; species Sinocyclocheilus grahami. The sequence continues at coordinate 114,370 of NW_015506953.1, forward strand.
GTTCTGAAGCACGTGTCAAATCCGTCCAATGGAGCAGCGAGACGTCACCAGCGGGGTGACGCAAGCACCAGAAAGCATAAAAGCGCATCCAGCAGAGCGCAAACCAGCTTCTGCTCTTCAGTAGCGCTCTGTGTATGTGTCTGTCTATTTACTGTTGTCTGTCCACACAAGCATATATAAAAAACAATCATGAAAAAGTCTATGGCGAGCGAACGGCATTACAGACGCTGTGTTTCTCCCTGCTCACGATATGTGTCGTTTGTTTAGGAGCGGAGCATGCACGGTCAGCTTTCGAGTAGCTGATTGTCATCACTGCGAGTTACTCTTGCTGCGTATGCTCCACTCTCGCCTGTCTGTGTTTGATGAGAGTGGCCAGGCTCGCGATCCCGCTGGCAGCGGTCCCGCTGTTGCCAAGGCATAGCGCAGACTGTTGTCGTGGGGATCACGGGTGGATTTAGCGGAGGGATCCGAGATGTCTGTCTATTTACTGTTGTCTGTCCGCACAAGCACTCATATATATAAAACAATGAGAAAGTCTATGGCGAGCGAACGGCATTACAAACGCTGTGTTTCTGAGGTGGATGGTCGAGACAGAGGAGACTGTGGACTCGCCACCACAGTCCCTCGCGTATGAGGTGTGATTCGTGATTATGGGATTATGGGGG
>NW_015506953.1:118161-137456 GCF_001515645.1 Sinocyclocheilus grahami
GAGAGTAAGAGAAGGCCAGTCACTCACTGTCAAACAGTTTCAGAGGCTGTTGGGCCTGATGGCAGCGGCGTCCAACGTGATACCTTTTGGCCTGCTGTACATGAGACCCTTGCAGTGGTGGCTCAGAACCAAAGGGTTTTTCCCCGAGGGGGAATCTGCTTCTCATGATCAAGGTCACGCGGCGATGTTTATGTGCCTTAGACATGTGGAAGAAACGTTGGTTCCTGGTTCAAGGCCCGACGTTAGGGGCTCCTTGTCGTCACGTAACGCTAACGACGGGTGCCTCTCTCACGGGCTGGGGTGCGGTCATGAGTGGCCGCTCTGCCCAGGGTCTGTGGGAAGGCCATCATCTCTTTTGGCACATCAACTGCCGGGAAATGCTGGCCGTGTTTCGAGCTCTGACACACTTCCTTCCAGACCTAAGGGGGCATCATGTGCTTGTCCGCACAGACAACACATCGGTGGTCTCCTACATCAATCAGCAGGGGGGTCTGCGTTCGCACCCCTTGTACAAGCTGGCACCAGATCCTTCTGTGGGTTCAGGGGAAGCTCTTCTCTCTAAGAGCAGTTTATATCCCTGGGTATCTAAATCAGGGGGCAGATATCCTGTCGAGACAGGGGCTGAGGCCTGGGGGATGGAGGCTCCACCCTGAGGTGGGGGAGCTCATTTGGAGGGAATTTGGCCAGGCGGAAGTGGATCTATTTGCGTCGCAGGAAACGAGGCGCTACTTCATCGAAGCTGGTTTGCGCTCTTCTGCTTTTATGCTTTCTGGTGCTTGCGTCACCCCGCTGGTGACGTCTCGCTGCTCCATTGGACTGATTTGACATGTGCTTCAGAACGCGGTCACGCAGGGGCGTTCCCAAAGCGACTCGACGCAGTGGCTCGTTCCCTCGGGGGAACCATGGTTACATACGTAATCTAGAGACGTTTTGAGGGGATATCGAAGGGTTTAGTTAGTTGTGTAATGTAGTTTTGAGGGGTTATCGAAGGGTTGAGTTAGTTGTGTAGTGGAGTTTGCAGGGGTTATCGAAGCATTGAGTTTGTTGTGTAGTGTAGTTTTGAGGGGTTATTGAAGGATTGAGTTAGTTGTGTAGTGGAGTTTTGAGGGGTTATTGAAGAGTTGAGTTAGATGTGTAGTGGAGTTCTGAGGGGTTATCAAAGGATTGCGTTAGTTGTGTAGTGTAGTTTTGAGGGGTTATCAAAGGATTGAGTTAGTTGTGTAGTTGAGTTTTGAGGAGTTATTGAAGAGTTGTGTTAGTTGTGTAATGGAGTTTTGAGGGGTTATCAAAGGGTTTAGTTAGTTGTGTTATGCGGTTTTGAGGGGTTATCGAAGGATTGAGTTAGTTGTCTATTGGAGTTTTGAGGAGTTATTGAAGAGTTGAGTTAGTTGTGTAGTGTAGTTTTGAGGGGTTATCAAAGGGTTGATTTAGTTGTGTAATGGAGTTTTGAGGAGTTATTGAAGAGTTGAGTTAGTTGTGTAGTGTAGTTTTGAGGGGTTATCAAAGGGTTGATTTAGTTGTGTAATGGAGTTTTGAGGAGTTATTGAAGAGTTGAGTTAGTTGTGTAGTGTAGTTTTGAGGGGTTATCAAAGGGTTGATTTAGTTGTGTAATGGAGTTTTGAGGAGTTATTGAAGAGTTGAGTTAGTTGTGTAGTGTAGTTTTGAGGGGTTATCAAAGGGTTGATTTAGTTGTGTAATGGAGTTTTGAGGAGTTATTGAAGAGTTGAGTTAGTTGTGTAGTGTAGTTTTGAGGGGTTATCGAAGGACTGAGTTAGTTGTGTAGTGTAGTTTTGAGGGGTTATCAAAGGGTTGATTTAGTTGTGTAATGGAGTTTTGAGGAGTTATTGAAGAGTTGAGTTAGTTGTGTAATGGAGTTTTGAGGTGTTATCGAAGGGTTTAGTTAGTTGTGTAATGTAGTTTTGAGGGGTTATCGAAGGGTTGAGTTAGTTGTGTAGCGTCTGGACCAATCAGACACACCATTTTTCAATTGATTTAACAAATCAATTATTCATTAGATTAACAAACGTTCACAGACCCCTCACCCAATAAACATACTGGGTTCCAAGTTGCCAGGCCCAGGACCCTGGTTACCATGGCAACCCTGACACCAGATACATTTACGACCTAATGGAATGTAGGGAAAATCACTGCCTTTTTATAGGAAGAGACACAATGCACAGTAGAAATGGACTTTTCTCTAATTAATCCATAGGAAAACCTTTTGTTGAATGAACACACATATCCCATAATTTGCTTGGTAAGAGCCCAAATGTGTTATTATTCTAATTCCCTGATTAAATGTAAGAATTTGACTCAAAAGATAATGGACACTTTTAGAAAAAATTACTTTATAAAGGTAAAAATTCATTTCTATCAGTATGAACTGACCACCACACAGAATATGAAGAATATTAAAAACATTAGGAGTCAGCTGTCTTCGGCAGTCCTTAAGGTACCAGCACAGTAATACACTTAGCAAGTTCCATTTGCAAATTACCATGCCCTCACACAGAGGGTCATAAAAATTCCCCAGTATATCAAAATTCCCACTTGGGATTCCGGCCTTTCTCATTGGACAAGCCCATCTTGAGAGGCGGGGATCTTCTCCGACCTTAAAGGCCTCACACCATGTGACCCGCCCAGAGTCGTTCTGGTTCTGTTAGGTTTTGAGAAGATGTGAGCTACAATGCTCCAGGACATCCTAAGCTCGTGCCAGGCTTCGGCCTTGACTTTTCCATTCACCAAGATTCTCTGACTCAAAACTGGTCCTTTTTCATCAACCAACTTCAGCAAAGATCAACTTGAACCTTTGGACTGCATCAAGACTTTCTTTCAGACAGACGAGACGTGCAAGTATTCAGACTTAGTCTTATTAATTGATGCATTAGGTATCATTTGCACCTTTTTACAAAGGTGTGTTTGATCTAAGAATCTGATGTTTCCTTCAGGCGGTAGATCCGCTGAATATGCAAATGGTTCCATAACTTCTAGGGATGCACGATATATCGGCCACCATATCGGTATCGGCCGTGTAGTGGAGTTTGCAGGGGTAATGAAGGGTTTAGTTAGTTGTGTAATTGAGTTTTGAGGGGTTATCACAGGGGTTCAGTTATGTAGTGGGTATGTTATCATTTTTTATGGGTTGGGTTATCTAGTAGAGCTTTTAGGCATTGTTGAGTTAGTTATTTAGTAGTTAGAGTTAGGGGTGTGCGATATATATCGTCTGCGATAATATCGTAATTGTTGTTTAACGATGTGCGATTTGACATTATCGAGTATTTTGCAAAAACCATTCAAAACATCCCTACAGAGCGCACACAAACATTACGTGAAGCCTAGACTAGTGTGTGTTCGCATTTAGTGTGTTTTCTTTCACTGCATGATTCAGTCTATTAAAATGCATTTAGAATGATCACAAATTCAAGACATGATGGCAGAAAATTTATATATTTATAACACTTCATATAGTTATTCAATTTCACACGAAGAGTGCCATTTTTCTCCAAAAATGATTACAAATGTGACATAGAATTCAATAAACAATAAGTTAATTAAGAGACTTACGTTTTAGACACCATATTGCTTGTTTTTGCTCCATTTCGCCAACAAAAATCATTCCGAATACAAACAACCACAGTGTTGCTTTGTGTCTCTGAGCAACATGACGGCATTTCATTCTTGAATGAATCAACCGTTTAAATGATTCGGTTCAATCGCAATGACTCACTTATTAACAGTGATTTGCTGCCACCTGCTGGCGGTTTTAATTTCAAAATGTTCTTTCTTTCTTTCTTTTCTTTCTTTTTTTTCATGTTTCATTTCAAATATCAGTATTCAATGTTTTATGTTTAATATATCAAAACATTATTTATGCCTTTGTAATTGCAGGTTAAATGCATCCATGTCCTGCATTAAACAGTGTGTAAATACATCTAAATGCCACTTCAGATGCAGCTTCTGTGTTGATTTAATTTGCTTGGTAAGAGCCCAAATGTCTTATTATTCTAATTCCCTGATTAAATGTAAGAATTTGACTCAAAAGATAATGGACACTTTTAGAAAAAAATGGCTTTATAAAGGTAAAAATGCCCATAAAATGCAAAAATCAGTTTAAACTTATTGGAAAAGATTAATTTCTATCAGTATGAACTGACCACCACACAGAATATGAAGAATATTAAAAACATTAGGAGTCAGCTGTCTTCGGCAGTCCTTAAGATACCAGCACAATAATACACTTAGCAAAATATCGTCTAATTATCGTTAGCGATAAAATCCCAGAAAATATCGAGATATAATTTTTTGTCAATATCGCACACCCCTAGTTAGAGTTAGTTGTTTAGTAGGCCTTTGTGGATTTTTGAGGCGCTATATGGAAGTGTGGTAATACATTTACATTATGCATTTGGTAGATACTTTTATCAAAAATGATTGACATTGCATTGAAGATGTAGATTTTATCATGCATTTCCTGGGAATCGAGCTCATGACCTTAACATTGCTAGGACCATGCTCTACTGTTTGAGCTACAGAGTTTTGAAGTGTTGCCTTAGATGTGTAGTAGAATTTGAAATATTTTTAAAGCACCAAGTTAGCTCTTGAAGAACTTTTGAAGGGCTCAGTTTGTGTAGTGTTGAAAGGCTGGGATTGTTATTTACAAAAGTTTTGATGTGTTGTTGAACAGCTGAGTTAGTTGTGCAGTGGGATTTTGAGGGATAATTTAAAGGCTTGGTTAGTTGTACAGCATGATTTTTGCTGTGAGTTGTTAGGATTTGGTTGTTCTGAGAAAGAGCCTGGAGGCATGTGGCATGCGTTTGTGTGACAGAGTAGCCCATATGCTGGCCTAAGTATGGAGCCCAGCAGAATCTCTATCCTGCTGTATATTAGCTTAGTAGCACTCACTGCTAAGAACCATCATTTCCTCTGTGTCAGCACCTCCTGAGGCAGCACACACATATGCACAATACTGTCTCCTTTATAAATGTGCCTAAACAGCACACACACACATACACACCGGAGTTGCCCCAAGGCCTTGGGCTGCCTTTTCTGGCTGATGGGATAAACCCCTCCCTCCCTACGTTTATTTAAATGCCACCAGTGGCATTCTGAAAAGGAAGGTGCTGCCTTGCACTTTTAAATAGGACAGAAATTATTACATACAACAGAGCGAGCAGACAGATCTAGGTTTTTTAACACACAAGGGCATTTACACAAGGGACAAAAGCACAGAAATATATGAACATGCAAATTCATTATGGAGTATCCACTCACTGCGAAGTCCTGGAATGAGATGCTGTATTTTTAGATTTTCTTGTTATGCAGTACAGTCTGTCTTAATATACTGGATAACATTAAATTCAATATTTAAAAATGGAAATCACATTAGTTTATTTTATCACAATACCTTAAGTGAACATAGAATTCAATTTAAATAGTTTAAGGTGCTGAAATCTGAATTAAAACCTTTTCGTGTGAATGCTGTTTTATAGTGTGCAAAACAAGCCATCGTTAGTGTATAGTTTAACATTATATATAATATTTATATAAAATATTTTTTAATATATAAAACATTAGTAGTAGTTATAATTAATAAAATATTTTATATTTTGTAAAAAAAAAAAAAAGTTTTTATAGTTATACTTCCTCAAACTACAACACAATCATATTCTTTAGTTGGTTACAGAGCTCAGAACAAAAATGACCTGTTTGCCTTTGCATGTGAAGTAGTGCTTGTGTGTGTCTTTGCAGTGAGTGTGTTCTCTGCACAGGAGAGCCGGTGTGTGTTCAGACACTCTGATGCTCTGGTGTGTGCTCCTTCCACAGCACACTGAGCTAATTGAAGTGGGTTTGTGCCAGAGCCGGTGATGCACAGACCGTATCCCCCTCCTTCCTTTTCATGGCGGGGCTTTGTGCCACTGAAGCATCCCCTGCTTGTACCATTGCATTCTGGGGGATTTTTTCCCTCCAGGCACAGGTGGCCACTGTCGCTGTCCATTGATGCGGTGGTGCGGGAGGACACAAAGTGTTGCGTCAGTGCACTTCCAGTCTCTCACACACTTAACCACAAAAGTGTGAGTGTTGGGTAGAGAGGAAGCCCACAACCTTCCTCCTGACATCCAGCATGCCATTTAACCCTGATTGGTGACAATCTGTATTTGCCAGAATGTGTTGTTGCGTGGGACTGAGTTAGCAGTCCAACTGTTAACTTGCTGACTCACTTTTTATTTACGGCATCATGATAAGATTCTTGGAAAGAGACTCGGAAGTTCTTTTAGCTTGCGAATTCAGACGTCAATGGTTGAACCAGACTTATTGGAAATACATGATAACTCTGGCTGGTGACATGTCCACAAGCGGCAATATAAGCAGATGCAGCCCAATGTCATGAAAAAAGTATATTGTGTTGGATGTATCACGTTTCATGACAGTTTTAAAGTGGGATGTCCAGTGAGTGCCATTAAATAGCATGTTAAATTTTCTCAGAAACAGTTAAATATGATTGTGGCAACCTTTTATTATGTTGGTTAATGCATGTATGATGACAGTTCCAGTGAGTGGTGCTAAAAGGTTGATGCTTTATCATTTTTGGAAATAACATAGCCTAATACCTGCGCTACACCCTACCCTAAACCTAACCAATAGTGTTAACCATGGCATTTTTTTAGCTTTTTTGAGTGCATGTTTTGCAGGACTCATTCATGAACAGTCAGCATCACAAGTGCAATGCTGTACCGGGTGAGCTAACAAGCAAGTTTACTTCAGAAAATCCATACATAATGAGTTGTTTATGTGTTGCAAGCATTAACGTAATTAGAATTTGTGTGATAAGGAATAAAGTTGTCAGTGTTTTACTTAAACTAGTGCTCATTTCAGCTGGAAACACCAGTGAATTATATGTATAAGTACATTTTTGGAGTTTTTCAGAAATATAGCCAGAGTCACATATTTACAATGAGCTTGTGTTGTCAGTGGTAGTGTATACAATCTGAGTAAGGTGTTTGGTATTTTTATTTTTTAAAGTATAACTACTTTTAGAGTTTCAATCATGTATTAGATGTTTCTTTTAAAAGTGCTTTACAGAACTCTAATTAGCAAAGATTTTCTCTGTTTATATGATTGCATACTCCCTCCTCCCCTCATTAAAGCCTTTTGATTGGCTGTAGGCGACGGTACTAAGAATCCAGCATGCAAGTTGGTTGCATTCGTCCACTTTCAGTTGCTAGCATGTCTCTTATGTCTTATCTTAGCGATCCAGCTCAGCTGTCTCATTCTCTGGAGGAACCTGGAAGATTCTGTTCAACTTGTCTTGCTGTTTGCTTCTCATCCACACCAGCGGGCATGTGTTCTCTTTTCATCCGGGTGCTGGTGTGTATGTGTGTGTGTGCGTGTGGAAGCAGCAGGTTTTTTGGAGGGCCGGGCAGTATTATCATTCCGAGGAGAGTGCAGGCCCAGATGGCATCTCAGTTTGAGAGTGCGCCCTCTTTCTCCCTCCTCGCTGCCACCTTCACTTGCGATGCAGTCGCCTCTGACAGAGCCGCGTAATTACAAACACAGAAGGATGTCATCTACCCCGGCTCTCTCTGTCTTTCAGGATGTTCTCATCGCTTTGTCTTTTCATTCTCTCCTTTCTTTATGCTCTGGAAAGTGTGTCAGTAAAAGCCTGCTTTACTCATGTCTGTGGCTTGGTCAGGTGTAGCTTTTATTCTCAGTGTCTTCTCTGTAATATCACTATCTTTCTGTACTGTCATGCTGCTCACTTTTTCTTTGCTGTTACATGAGTTACCCAGAGCCACCTCTAAGACCACCTTCAACAATAGCCAATTATTCTTACTGCTGAGTGTGCGTCTTTGCCCCAGTAGAGTATCAGTCGTTTCCCTTTGTATTTGTGTCATTCGTTTGCTCTGGAGACTTAATTGAGTTCTCATTTAAGCTTCATTTAAAGGCGAAGTGTGGAATTTCTGAAATTGCAGAAATAATGATAGTTTTACAACAGGTGTCCTGACCTCTTCCCAATTTGACACAAATGAGACTTTGCTGAGAATTTAGTTTTTTTTTACATTTTTAAAATAAAATGTTTAGTATTTAATTTATTTATTTATGTATTTATTTTTATTTAATTATTTAATTTAGTGCACAGTAAAAATATAAAGCTAAAAAATGAAAAAAGAAAGACATTTAATGTCACCACTACTCCTTTTCTTTTAAAGGTGAAAAGTGTTACAATTTTGAAAATTCTTGAAAATAAATGTTGTAATTTCTTCTAAGCCATCTTAATATTTATAGAGACAACTAAAGGCAACATTGGCTCAACCAGTTGCGTATGTTTGAGTTGTGTGTCTGCAGTGTTATATTAGTATTATTTTTAGACCATTCTATTATTTATTAATATTTTGAATTAGCTTTTATTTTTAGATTTTCAGTATAGTCAATATTTAGCTTTCATTTATTATTATTTCAGTTTTAATTTGAGTAATTTTAGTGCTTAAACTTACGTTATTTCAGTTAGTCGCCATGGTAATATTTATAATTTTCATTTACATTTTGTTTTTAATGTAATATTTTTATTTTGTTTCAGCCTTATTTCAGATTAATAAAGAAAAGGATTTGTAAAAGTTTTAGTTTGACTTAACAGTAACACTGATTATCTGGTTTTCTGACTAATGGTAAACAGAGATAGTGTTTAGGAAACCTGGATGAAAGCATTTTCGAAACATACATATTTTAAGTAACAAACTGTTACATAACTTTTATGCAAAAGTCTCCATTTGCTCTCAGTTTAACTTGCCTTTAAGCTTATATTTGTGTGGATATGTCCCTCTTCTAATGTCTCTTCTGTTTCTCTCTCTCTTTCCATTCACCACATGCGTCTCTCCATGCAGTGAGAGTCTGTGATGTCGAACCGTATCCATCTGTTCAGATGAAGGCCTTGCCACAGGCACTGCCACCTATAGCGCTTTGTGATGTCACCACGCGGCTATCATTTGAGCTGAAACTGTCATCTGGTCGGACCCTGTAATTTACCAGCTGTTTGATTAATATTAAGAAAGCCCATGTGTCGGCGATCTGTCAGCAGTGATGTTGACGAGGCCAGCGGAGGCACACGGCTGCAGCTGCCGGTGTTTGCGGTGTGAAATTCTCTGATTGAGCGGAGCTTTGATTACGATTGGAGATGGCTGCCGAGATAGACTTGAGCGGTTGTTGAGGGTCATTCGCTCTCGGGCCTTGGCTAATAGTTTGCAATGCCGCTGAAAGGCCAATGTGATTGTGGGAGATCTGGAAGGCAGATTGTGTTGTACTGACAGAGAGGATGGATCGGGGGTATTGACTGGGCATCGCAGGGATGCATATGAGTGTCCTTTCCTTTCTAGACTCTGGAATCAAGAACTGTTTTGCAGGTCTGCTGAAAAGACTCGCATGACTTGACATCATCATATGTTTTATATTAGTTTTGAATGCTACAGGGTCCCTTGGACTGCATGAGAACAACATTTAAATGGTTATTCTTTGAAAATTACGGTTAGGTCAGTGTTTATTGATATGCATTTCCCAATTCAATTAAGTTCTAATTCACGAGAATTCTGATTTGATTACATTCTTTTTCATTTTACAGTAAAATATAGTAATGTTGTGAAAAATTATTACAATTTAAATGATTTTAATATATGTTAAAATGTAAGTTTACCCTGTGATGGCAAAGCTGAATTTTCAGCATCATTACTCCAGTCTTCAGTGTCACATGATCCTTCAGAAATAATTGTATTCTGTTTTTCAAGATTTTTTTTTTTTAAGAATATAAAATTCAAAAGAACAGTATTTATTTAAAATCGAACTATTGTGCAACATTATAAATCTCTTTACTGCAACTTTTGGTCAGTTTAAAGCATCCTTGCTGAGTAAAAGTATGAATTTCTTTTATGAATCCTGTAATACATGAAAATCAGAGATGGGTATCCAAAAACTGTTCTCAAGTAAACGTACTTATAGAAATAATTACTCAAGTAAAAGTAATAATCTTAATAGTTACTTGAGTAAGACTTAAAAATATATGGTGATATATAAAAGTATATATAACGTTTTTTTTCCATTAGAACTTTCCTCATGTTAAAGTACCCACCTTTAAATCTACTCTTAGAAATACAAATTTTAAAAAAATTTACTCAAGTAAATGTAACTTTGTTACTACCCACCTCTGATTAAAATATGATGGATTTAGTAAGTTCAGTCAGTGAAGGATTTTGACTGATTTGCTCAAAAGAATCATTTGTTATTGAATCATTATACACTGGTTTTGTAATATGATTTTGATTAACTAAAAGAACCAGTTAATTTGTTCATAAATATGCCTATATTGGTCACCTTGTGTTATTGCATGCAGCCTACTAGGATAATTTAGTAGAAAAACATGTATTATTTATTTCACATTATTTCATCATTATTCAATTCAGACAGTAAACAAATGCAACTTTTTAAACATGTGGTTGTAAATTCAGCAGGCTAGGGAAAAAATGCTGATTAAAATTTTTGGGTGAACTATTTTACCTACGTTGAACAGCTATAAGTTTGCAGGTAAATAGCATCAAACCATCACTAACTAGCATAGACTAGCCAAAGCAGCTTGCAAATCTATACTGGTTTCAGCTGGTCTCTTCAGCTGTTTTCTGTAATTAAGTTCTGTGCATGCTCCACATCTGTGTTGGAGGCAGGCGAAGGGGATCTATCACACCATGGGCCGATTGTGTAGGTCTGTGCATGTAATGTGTGCCAGAATGTGTATCATTATGTGCGCAGGTGGCTGTTGCGTGCTCAGTAGTGCGGGAAGTCCAGCCCCGGAGGCCGGCGCAGGAAAATGATTGAATTCTGAGGGCAAGAAAGCTGACAAATCACTAAAAAACGCTTTTAAAATGCTGTAATAACGCTGTCCATAAATCACCACTGACAGTTTAATCATCCTCGGGTCTGGGGCCTGATCTGACCACCGGACAGCCCTCCCTAATCAGCAGTAATGTTGTGAAAAATTATTACAATTTAAATGATTTTAATATATGTTAAAATGTAAGTTTACCCTGTGATGGCAAAGCTGAATTTTCAGCATCATTACTCCAGTCTTCAGTGTCACATGATCCTTCAGAAATAATTGTATTCTGTTTTTCAAGATTTTTTTTTTTTAAGAATATAAAATTCAAAAGAACAGTATTTATTTAAAATCGAACTATTGTGCAACATTATAAATCTCTTTACTGCAACTTTTGGTCAGTTTAAAGCATCCTTGCTGAGTAAAAGTATGAATTTCTTTTATGAATCCTGTAATACATGAAAATCAGAGATGGGTATCCAAAAACTGTTCTCAAGTAAACGTACTTATAGAAATAATTACTCAAGTAAAAGTAATAATCTTAATAGTTACTTGAGTAAGACTTAAAAATATATGGTGATATATAAAAGTATATATAACGTTTTTTTTTCCATTAGAACTTTCCTCATGTTAAAGTACCCACCTTTAAATCTACTCTTAGAAATACAAATTTAAAAAAAATTTACTCAAGTAAATGTAACTTTGTTACTACCCACCTCTGATTAAAATATGAGGGATTTAGTAAGTTCAGTCAGTGAAGGATTTTGACTGATTTGCTCAAAAGAATCATTTGTTATTGAATCATTATACACTGGTTTTGTAATATGATTTTGATTAACTAAAAGAACCAGTTAATTTGTTCATAAATATGCCTATATTGGTCACCTTGTGTTATTGCAGAAATTATTTAGTAGAAAAACATGTATTATTTATTTCACATTATTTCATCATTATTCAATTCAGACAGTAAACAAATGCAACTTTTTAAACATGTGGTTGTAAATTCAGCAGGCTAGGGAAAAAATGCTGATTAAAATTTTTGGGTGAACTATTTTACCTATGTTGAACAGCTATAAGTTTGCAGGTAAATAGCATCAAACCATCACTAACTAGCATAGACTAGCCAAAGCAGCTTGCAAATCTATACTGGTTTCAGCTGGTCTCTTCAGCTGTTTTCTGTAATTAAGTTCTGTGCATGCTCCACATCTGTGTTGGAGGCAGGCGAAGGGGATCTATCACACCATGGGCCGATTGTGTAGGTCTGTGCATGTAATGTGTGCCAGAATGTGTATCATTATGTGCGCAGGTGGCTGTTGCGTGCTCAGTAGTGCGGGAAGTCCAGCCCCGGAGGCCGGCGCAGGAAAATGATTGAATTCTGAGGGCAAGAAAGCTGACAAATCACTAAAAAACGCTTTTAAAATGCTGTAATAACGCTGTCCATAAATCACCACTGACAGTTTAATCATCCTCGGGTCTGGGGCCTGATCTGACCACCGGACAGCCCTCCCTAATCAGCCAACGAAGAAAACAGCCCTGAGCACATCATGCATTCTCCTCTGCTTATGCCTTCAGACGCTCTGAATTTGGACGGGAGCATCTATAAACGTCTTCTCGTGGTCCAACATGATCAGACAGTATAGCTAATGAAATCACTCAGCGTGCTCTTGCTGGCATTGGTAAATGAGTTTGCCTGGTCTGTAACAAAATATTTTCCTATGTGCATTTCCAGGGTTTTTACAGCTGTTAGCAGTATGACAACTGACGGCTCAGAGAAACTCAGCAGCCTTTGAAAGGTGGAGGAGAATGGAGCTGAATTCACAGTTGTTAGAGCCAGCGGAGGATGTGCGTTTTCTGCTCCAAAGCGGAAGAGGCTAATCCTCGGCATCTCTGCTGTGATGTACAGGCTGAGTGGCAGGGACTTAACGGCCTCGGGGTATATTTGTGATGCTGATGTGGGAATCTGGATGGGCTGTCTGGTGTTTATCATTATCATTACAGGATACTTGGTGCCAAGGCCAATTTGTCATTGAAATCACAATCAGAGCCTTGCCTACACATACGGTATAGTATGTATGTGTTTGTGTGTCATTTAATTTGCGACACTCTCCAGTGTTATGAATAATGTGATACAATAGAACTAGTGGGATGACTGTATATACAATGCAACAATAGAAATGAGTCAACTGCAGAACGTTCTGCAAAAGACTGACAGCAAGCAGAAAACTGTAGTCCTCTCACTTCAAGTGTAGATGGCATTTTTGAATACAATGGGAGCAATTTATGTAGTGCATTAATGCAGAATTAAAATGATGCTCGGTCACAGGTGTGTCTTTATCTATGATTATATAAAACACCTTCAAATCCCATCAGTCAGATTACTGTTTTGAGGCTTGTTTTTTAAGTGATATATAATGTGAAGCAGATGTTTTTTGCACTGAGCTTGATTTATTTATTAATTTGTTATTAATAGTCTTGTCTTTTGATTTGCATCAGTTAGTTTAAAAAAAAGCAATCATCAAATGAAAATATTTGTAAAGTATGTAATTCACTCGATATACAGATTTTTAATTTACACCAAAACACCTGAGATTCTTGTAAAGTGTATTATTATTATTTTTATGTATCTAATTAATTTACTGATTAATTTTACTCACTTAACTCACTAGTCTCACTGCACTTTAAATTTTGGTTTGTTTGTTTGTTGTTTGGTAACACTTCAAAATACTGTTCCGTCATTAATGACTGAAATACAGGAACAAATGAGTAACAATATTAACGTTCTAGTTTATACTATTAACAAGAAATTATGATTAACATATTTTTAAAGTAATGAGTCAAGTGTTACTACATCCTTCTAAAGAAATGATTAACTGTTTGAAACAGTATTCTGAAGTGAATATCATGGTAACCCACTAGTAATGACTCAAGAATTACCAAATATTTGCTAGTAATTATAATCCAAATTTACTAAAAAGTAATTATAATCCAAAACTGTACAAAAACTTTAAAATGCTTGCAATGCATTCACTAGAGAGTTATCATGTTTGATCAGATTACTATTCATTTGGAACATGATAACTCTCTAGTGAATGCATTGCAAGCTTTTTAAAGTTTATGTACAGTTTTGGATTATAATTTTTAATTAAATTAGTTGATAGTAAATATGTGTTCCCTATTCGAAAGTGTAACCAATAAATTCTTCACAGTAGAATTTATTGGTTACACTTTCGAATAGGGAACACATACTGTATGTACTATAAACTTAGAATTGTCCCAGAACAAACTTCTAATTTGCTGCTTATTAATAGTTAATAAGGTAGTTGTTAAGTTTAGGTATGGGGTAGGTTTAAGGGATCTAAAATATCGTCATGCAGAATAAGGCTTTATAAGTACTAATAAAACTGCAAATACTCTAGTAATATGCATGCTAATAAGCAAGTAGTTAATTGGTGCTTAAAATAAAGTGTTACCAATTAAGTATACACTATGCATTTTTCACATTAACCATAAAACTGTATATAGTTTCTTAATAGGATGTTTGAAGAAAAATAGTACTTACTGATTAGCTAAAAGTGAGCCACATTTAACTGAAGGCTATACTTAAGAATGTGTTAATCATAGTTTCTTGTTAGTTAATAATAGTTAGCAGAATGTTAATACTCATCTGTTCCTGTGTAGTTATTCATTAATGACAGAACAGGAATTTCACGGATCCATCTCCATCGCTGCACACACTTCCACATCAGCTCCAGTGTTTAGATGCTGTAGCCATCACTCTTGTGTACCCAACCTTAGCGGAAACTCTCTCAATGCCACTGTCTTTCTTGGCAGTGGCCTTCGATGTCAATGCAAAAAGCTTAAATCACTTTAGTTAACAACATTGCCATAAAGCCCAGAGCCTCTACCTCACTTATAGCCATCAACAGGGCTCTTTTAAGCTGAGATTTATTGAGATGTGCGCAGACCACCATTAAACAGACGTTTAGCCAAAATGTCTGTCCAAGGCAACCTCGGTCCACAGGCTATTATTATGGAAAGCTATCTGAATATCAAATGCAATACATTTTTGTTGATCTCTAAGTCATCATTGTATTGCATTGAATTATGTTTTGCCCCACACTAAAAACATTTAAATGTCATCTTGCTAGGAGATATGCTGATATTTACATGCATTTAAAATAGTCTCCTATGCTGTTATAAAGATCTCATTGATTTACATTACAAGCTCTCAGAATTTCACGTTTTGGCTCTATAAATATCAACAGCTGCACCACATTTCATATTTTTGCTCAGTTTGGACCTCTGAATAAAATCAAGGTGTTTTTCCTCCTCGAGTGTGAGCTCCATATTCTCCTTTATCTTACTATATGAGCCATAAAAGGCCACATTTTATTTTTAGATGTTCTTTGATATTTTATCTAAAGATTCAATCAACTATTCCATAAAAAGAAAATTGATTTTTTCAGACTAATATTTCATGTTTCAGGTTTTATAGGGTTAAAAGTTGGCAAAACAAGCAGTTAGTAAATAAATAGATTGCAAGTCTAAAAGGGGCATGTTTTTTTTAATAAAGAGTAGAATTAGAATAGAGAATGCTAGAGTTAGAGGGTCAAATAAAGATGGAAGAGATGTGTTTTTAGCCGATTCTTGAAGATGGTTAAGGACTCAGCTGCTCGGATTGATTTGGGCAGGTCATTCCACCAGGAGGGAACATTTAATTTAAAAGTCTGTGAAAGTGATTTTGTGCCTCTTTGGGATGGCACAATAAAGTGCCGTTCACTTGCAGAACGCAAGCTTCTAGAGGGCACATAAGTCTGAAGTAATGAATTTAGATAAATGGGTGCAGAGCCAGTGGTGGTTTTGTAGGCAAACATTAATGCCTTGAATTTTATGCGAGCAGCTACTGGTAGCCAGTGCAAATTGATAAACAGAGGTGTGACGTGCATTCTTTTTGGCTCGTTAAAAATTAATCTTGCTGCTGCATTCTGGATTAATTGTAAAGGTTTGATAGAACTGACTGGAAGACCTGCCAAGAGAGCATTGCAATAGTCCAGCCTGGACAGAACAAGAGCTTGAACAAGGAGTTGTGAGGCATGTTCCAAAAGAAAGGGCCTGATCTTCTTGATGTTGAATAATGCAAATCTGCAGGATCGGGCAGTTATAGCAATGTGGTCTGAGAAAGTCAGCTGATCATCAATCATAACTCATATCACAACATAATCATAACTTTTGAAGGAGTTATGGTTGATGTGCCTAACTGGATGGTCAAATTGTGATGAAACGATGGGTTTGATGGTACCACAAGCAGTTCTGTCTTGGCAAGGTTGAGTTGAAGGTGATGGTCCTTCATCCAGCAAGAAATGTCTGTTAGACAAGCTGAGATGCAAGCAGCTATCGTCGGATCATCAGGATGGGATGAGAGGTAGAGTTGAGTGTCATCAGCATAGCAGTGATATGAAAAGCCATGTTTCTGAATGACAAAACCTAGTGATGCCATGTAGACAGAGAGGAGAAGTGGTCCAAGAACTGGGCCCTGAGGCACCCCAGTAGTTAGATGATGTGACTTGGACACCTCACCTCTCCAAGATATCTTGAAGGACCTATCTGAGAGATAAGACTCAAACCACTGGAGTGTGGTCCCTGAGAGGCCCTTTGCCAATAGGGTTGACAGAAGGATTTGGTGGTTCACCGTATCAAAAGCAGTAGACAGCTCCAGCAAGATAAGTATTGAAGATTTAGAATCCGCTCTTGCTAGGGCTTCAACAACTGAGAGCAAGGCAGTCTCGGTTGAATGTCCACTTCTGAAACCAGGCTGGTTGCTGTCGAGGAGGTTGTTCTGTGTGAGAAAGGCAGAGACTTGGTTGAACACAACTTGGTTGTACAACACTTGGTTGTATCGCTTCGAGAAAACACCAAAAGTATTCAAGATTAATGTTGCCCAAAAAACAAATAAAACTTTCAGATTTAAAATTAAAACAATGACAGAAAACATTACAGGCTCTTAAAACTGCATGTTTTCTTAATGAGGACCCAAAAGCACATCTGCCGTGTCACGTGAGTGTTTTTCTGATTGTTCAAATTAGGTGTAATTACAATTTCAAGACAAATTCCCAATGATCTCACAAGCAGTGTCCAAATTTACACCATATTGCAATTGAGAAAGGACACAATAGTCTGCGTTCTGTGCGTCCTTGTTGTGAGTGTGCAATCTCCATTGTAATTACATCTCTCCCTCAAACCGACCTCTTCAATTTGCCTTGGAGAATTGCACCAGGGGATTCTTCATCCAGTAATAGAATTACACAACAGTTGCAGCAGCTTGGAACTGGGATACTTAATGTCTTATATGAAATATTAACAGACTTGGTTGTTTTAATTGTCTTTCCCAACATATTAGAGCCCTTACTTCCTCTCTGACTCACTGCCTCTCTCTCTCTCGCTCCTCGTACTTGTTTTTTTCCCTCAGAAATAATAGAGGATGGTTTCAGAAAAGGACAGTTATTACTCACTTTATCAGTGACGGAAGGATCACACGTAATAACAGTGATTACCTGTTCTCCGTCTTCCCTCGTTCTCCTACAGTGTGTATTTTTTCTTTTAAAATACTTTCTTTCATTGCAGTTTAATGTGCAGAGATGACTGTAAGTAAATTCCATTCGTATACAGCAGGTTGACGTCTGTGGTCCAACGTGTCACTTGTCACCGGAACTTCCTTAATTATTAATCAACAATAGCAGAAAGAGCCGTTAACATTGGAAAGACTCTTCTGTGGCTCTATATGGTACATTGGAAAAAGAGCAAAACTGGTTGCTGTTGAGAGGCAGTTCTCACTGCTATATATCTCAAAATGGATATATATATATGTCTCGAGGTTATTCAGAAGGTAGTCATATCCTCTTAGAAAGATCTTTTGTGGTTTTACAGCTGTTCAACAACAGAGAAGCTCTTTTAGCCCACGTCTTGTCACTTTCTTTTTCTCTGTTCTTGCAGAGGTGTTCTTTGCTTGTCTTGTTGAAATGTACTAACTGTCCATCCTGAGCTGAGACTAATGCTGGCCAAACTGATGTCAGCCTGGAGTCTGGAGTTTCTTTATACTGCTGTTCTTATGTGGGTGGTCTAAAGCTAACGTCTGATTTAAGGCTGCAAGATTTGGTCAGATATTGTGATTTGAATTTTAATATAAGTGTTTAAATCTTATGTATTGCTACTGCTTAAATATGATGGTTAAAGTAGTAGCTCTCATGTTCAACGTGGCGTGTGAAAACGACAAACTAGCGTGTCACTTGTCTCCATATTAAGTCGTGTTCTGCTTATGCTCTGCTGCTTGTAGAAACAAGTCAAGTCAAGTCAAGTCACCTTTATTTATTTAGCGCTTTTAACAATACAGATTGTGTCAAAGCAACTGAACAGCATTAATTAGGAAAATAGTGTCAATAATGCAAAATGACAATAGTAAACACTAATTTTTCAGTTAAAGACAGTTCATCATTGAATTCAGTGATGTCAACATCCAGCTCAGTTTAAATAGTATCTTTGCAATCATGTCAACGATATCGCTGGAAATGAAGTGTCCCCAACTAAGCAAGCCAGAGGCGACAGCGGCAAGGAACCAAAACTCCATCGGTGACAGAATGGAGAAAAATCCTTGGGAAAAACCAGGCTCAGTTAGCTCAGTTAACAGTTAGCTATTCTTTGAAAGTGCTCATACTTGAGTTATTTTTAAAAGAACTTAGTTAAAAAGTTTTTATTAATATAATAATATATTCATATAATTATTGTAATGGTATACAAAACAAACAAACAAAATAAATAAATAAATAGTTTGAAAGTTGGACTCTTTTAGATTTTTGAAAGATAAAAACACTTTTTTTAGCAAAGGCATATTAAAGGTGGGGTAAGCGATTTCTGGTAGCCAATGTTGACATTTGAAATCACCAAAACAAACACGCCACTACCCCAAAAGGGTCTCACCCCTATTTAGATATTTCCGCCCCACACATATGTACACAACCCAGGCAACGATTAGTTCTGTGAAACAAAGCAAAACCAATGTTACACCGTGTCTACAGCAGACGCGAGTGGCATGGCTCAACAAAATACTATAGAACTCATTATAATCAGTGATGCTGTCTACACCATAGATATATATAGATATATAGATATATATATATATATATATATATATACAGTGGTGTGAAAAAGTGTTGGCCCCCTTCCTGATTTCTTATTTTTTTGCATGTTTGACACACTTTAATGTTTCAGATCATCAAACAAATTTAAATATTAGTAAAAGATAACACAAGTGAACACAACATGCAGTTTTTAAATGAAGGTTTTTATTATTAAGGGAAAACAGCTGTCTACAATATATAGATATATAGATATATATATAATATATAGATATATATATATATATATATATATATACAGTGGTGTGAAAAAG
>NW_015506953.1:139129-142331 GCF_001515645.1 Sinocyclocheilus grahami
CATTTTTTATCCAATAAATGCAGCCTTAAAATAAATAAATAAATAAATACATTTCAATATTTCAATACACAATTGTAACATATTTCTTGTCATAACAACTTTATTTTCACACAGTATTCTTACATTTTCTGGTTAAACTTTATATTTTGACAGAGGGGCCTTTTATGTGATTTTTTTACTGTGTTTCATTGGTTTTGTTTTATACTGTAACATTTGCAGCAGCTGCCAAAAACATTTGTAATGTGAAAATATTGTGAACCTGAAGTGTTCTGTATTCACTATGCACTTTGTAAAAAAAAAAAAAACC
This sequence comes from Sinocyclocheilus grahami, assembly GCF_001515645.1. Taxonomy (NCBI): domain Eukaryota; kingdom Metazoa; phylum Chordata; class Actinopteri; order Cypriniformes; family Cyprinidae; genus Sinocyclocheilus; species Sinocyclocheilus grahami. The sequence continues at coordinate 139,437 of NW_015506953.1, forward strand.
CTGCGACTGCTGAAACCATTGAATCATGAGGCACACATTGAGTATATTTAATGATTAATAATCATAGTATCAATCATGTAACTGTGCAACCTTAAATTGTTTGATTACCATATTGTCAAACAACAAAACCGTTAATCTAGGATCATGCTCTACTCTATTAAACCACGCTGTGTGACTGTAGATGCTGTAACGTACTGAATGGTTCATTAGTTTTAAGAGCAGTGTTTAAGGAGCGTTTGCACTCTTCTACTGCCATATTAAAGGGCATATAATCCATTGGTAAAGGAAATGTAGCATATAGCCTGCCACTATATCTGTAATCCTCTCCTTGCCCAATCTGCATCCTAATTGATGCAGTTAACTCATGATACGTGTGTTTCTCTTTATTTCAGAGATCAGCAGGGTACGAAAGGACATGTACAACGACACGCTAAACGGCAGCACGGAGAAGAGAAGCTCCGAGCTCCCGGACGCCGTCGGCCCCATCGTTCAGCTCCAAGAGAAACTCTTTGTGCCTGTTAAAGAATATCCTGACGTGAGTCTCAAACCTAAAACCCATTCACACTGCAAATACACTTAGAGCTCCATCACAGGGTTTTAAATAATTAATGCCATTTTTGCAAGTACACGTGGGTTTGTTTGTTTCATTAAATTAAAAATTCAATGACAAATGATTAAAAATGCATCCCGAGAACCTTTCAGTCACATGATCTAGTCTCGGGCAGCAGTTGAAGGTCAGTTAAAAATGATTTCAAGTAAATGCCTGCATACACACACAGGCTCTTTACTGAAGCTGAGTGAGTAAATGGAATAGTAAATAACTGTGTGTAGCTGCTCAGTATGGCCCTTATTTAATTACAGAGACATACAAGTCAATGTAATCTAGTTTTCCTTGCATTAGGACATGGGCCCACGTCCAGTATATTGATTTCATTAAGACGTACTGAAGGAGTGAGGTTGCACAAAGTGTTTGAGTCCATTTAATTTATTGTGTTATTAAGCTGATGGTTTGTGGTCGACTGTGCATCTGAGCAGTATAAATTCGCTGTGCGTCTGAGTGTCACCATCAAGATTACCTTTTTCATTTAAAATTTAATTTATTATTATGGGATAGTTCACCCAAAAGTTCAAATTCAGTCATTTCCTCACCCTCATGTCGCTCCGAGCTTGTATGACTTTTCCTTGTCCCGTTAAAAAACATATTTCGTGAAAAAGAAGTGATTAATTGTACTGAATGTGCACTTGCAGTGTACTTAAAATCTTATAAGAATATATTTAAAAACTTTACTTGCAAATAATATAGAATTAATGAAATAAAAGACCACTAAAGTGTACTTAAAGAGAGTACACTGTTTCCTAACACACTAAAATAAAGTAAAAATTAAAGTTTTACTTTAAAGTACATTTTTATATTTTTTAATAATCAATACATTAGGTGCATTTTAATAATATTTTGTTGTGCTTAAGAAGTTCACTTATTTTTATGTTTTATTTTCACATTACCAACATGCTAAAGCACATAAGTAAAGTACCTGATTATAATTTTAACTGTAGTGTTTTATTCAATATTAAATTTAAAGTGAAATATTTTAAACTGCAACTTCATCATTACAAATGTATTTACATATATGACATACAGGTTTTAATAGAATATCATTTGATTAGTATAAAACTGTATATAGTATAGAATAGTGGATTTTAGTTTACTATACAGTAAATGATTGTCAGTACATTCAACAACAAAATTTAAAAATATTTCCCACACAACAAAAGTAATTACGAAATTACGTATAAAGATGTATTTAAGTCCTACATAAGTGGGTCAAAAAGAACTCTAAAGATCAACTAATTGCAATTAATATAACTTTAAACTATAATACATTTTCTTTTAATTGCATTAAACATGCAATTAAGTGTCAGAAAAAGTGCAATCAGTTTAAAGTAAATCATTTCCATAAGTTCTCTTTTTAAAAGTATGTCAAAGTGTACTTCTTTTTCACAAGATGTGGCAGGATATTATTCAGAAAACCACCTTTTATGTTGCACAGAAGACTAAAAATGAGTGAGTAAAGACAAGATTTTCATTTTTAGGTGAATTATTCCATTAAATCCAGCAGTGCCCCTGCATGTATTTTTCTGAAAGTGGTATCCTACCTCTCTCTGAGTCTCTGCATCTCTAGTAACAGGGGTGACATTGAATTCTCCCTCGCTCTTCAAGTTTGTGTTGAGTCAGAGCCGCTCAACCGCATCACCAACAACCCGGTCGGTGGTTAACAAATCTTTCAAGCAATCGCTGACAGATCCTGCTTGCCTAAGGCGCCCAGCCCTAGGGAGCCGGTTCCGTGCTGATTGATCCCAATTAACTTATTCCATCCCAGCTTGATTCCTGCATGGCCAGCACTGGTTGAGTCTCTCCAGCAGGGGTGTAAATACTGTTTGGGACTAGAGCCCTCCATTTTGCTGAAGTTTTCTGGGGCTGTTTATGTCCTGTATTTCCCACGGGAGAGGGCTGCGATGTTAAACAACGCTGATGCAGTGGCGCTTGCATGTTTTTTGACTAATTCTTGCTTCAACCTATAGCGTTGTTAACGTGGCTTGTTTGATCCATAAAATACACACAATGAGAGCGGATAAGAGGATATTTGAAAGTCATCGAGGCTGCACCTCTGGCATGCTTGGCATTAATAATATTAATATTTTATTGTTTCTTGCGCATAATACTGGAACTTTATAAAAAGCTAATTTCATTTTATATTCAATTACAACTCCAGTTTTCAAGGGTATGATGCTTTCTGTCTGCAGTTGAAGCATTGTGGGTAATTTAGCTCCTGCTCTTAAAAGTCTGAGAGTTAGCCAGCACTGCAGTAAAGGCTATCGTGAGTGTGTGTGTGTGTG
>NW_015506953.1:142745-143361 GCF_001515645.1 Sinocyclocheilus grahami
CTAAATGCCGTTATTATCGCTGTTTTTTCATGTTCGTGGAGTAAATATTTTTACACAGCTTTTTAAAAATGCCTGGTAGCCAGTGTTTCATTTGTGTTTGGCTAATCAGCATACACTTACATAACTGGTAGTTCCAATAGAACTGTTTTAGACCCTGCTCTGAAGTAGGAAATTATTTACTTCCCCCAAACGGAGTTCCTAGAACAAAATACATTCCAAGTTCCTGTGGTGCGAACACGCCAAAAAGCGGGAACTTCTGCCAATTAGGTCTAGGAACTATAAAAAGGTTCCTGCGGTACGAAAGCACCTGTTGCGAAAAGATTCCTTTGGAACTTTCATTTTTAAGAGTGCATTGGTCAGATCAAAATTATGCCATTGGTTAAGTCAGTGTTGCTGTGTCAGGTTGGTTGTTTTGATAATAGTGTTAAGGTGAATCAATATATGAATGGGCTCTTTCATATATTTCACCTTTACGCTTAGTGTAGAGCGTCTCTGGGGTGCCAGTAATCTCTATATTTCCTCTGCTGAGGTCAGAACAGCCTGGATCTCTCTCAGCAGACGTCTGATAGAGAGGGGAATCATGTTAATTGCTGGAGACCCCCTCTGGACAATCATT
>NW_015506953.1:144948-145970 GCF_001515645.1 Sinocyclocheilus grahami
GTCGCTGATATTTCCAGGTCAGGGGCAGGATGACATGATAGATTTATAGATGAGGTATAGTATGAAGGGAAGAGCGTGAAAGAAAGAGTGAAGAAGATAAGCAGCCTGGGACGTGCGGCCATGATGAATGTGAGGCTATGATGAGGTCGGGGAATCGGGGCAGAGGAACAGCGGCCTGCCCCGCCTGATAAAAGAGGGCGAACGGCCCCACACACACTCGTCTCCCAGACAGGCACGCAGCGGCACAGAAATTAATTTGCTCCTTCAAACTCGTGCTGTGTCGCCCCTCTCCCGGCAGCACGCACCCGTTCCGATTTGCTGAACAATGTTATTAGGCTGGGAAAGACAGCCGTGCTAGAAGAGCGCTGCTGCTTGAGATGATTGTTGCCTTTCATTCGGAGGTACAAATCTACAGTTATTGTTGTGTGTGTGTGTGTGTTTGAGGGAGATAATGTTAGGGAAAAGACACTGGGCCGTAGAGGAAGAGCGCTATATAAATACTCTGCTCAGGGTCTTGGTGGGGACAAAGCTTTTAATTGTTGAGCGTGGTGTGAACTGCTGCTGTAATCTATCATTTCTCCCAGTGTGTCCTTTTCTGGGTCAAACTCGTCTACAGTCAGGATGAGCAACTATCAAAGGTTATTAATCATTATCAACATGAGCTGCAAGATTGATTCGCCTTCCTTTAGCAAGTGGGAACAGTGGATTACTTTTAATAAACTGGTGTTTTGGTGATTTTTTTTTTTTGTGGATTTATGAAGTCAGTGCTCCTAATATTCACACACGTGTCAAGTAACCACAAGTGTAGAGAATCACAACCACAAAATCTCACAATACTCTACTTTAATATTCATTTTGAACAGGATATCTATTTATATCTATTATAGTCTAAATGTAGACTTGGGTGCATTTATCAGAAATACAGTAATAATATGAAACTGTATTACAATTTAATTTAATTTTAATATTTTGTAATCTGTAATTTATTCCTGTGATGCAAAGCTGAATTTTCAGCATCGTTA
>NW_015506954.1:0-260 GCF_001515645.1 Sinocyclocheilus grahami
ATTTTTAATGTTGTTTATTCACTGTATGTTTCTGGGGTATGGGGTAATAAAATGTACTCTAAATTACATGATTTCAGATTTGAATTCTTATCCTTACATTTTTATTAAACTCTTGCTATTTTTAAACTATATGTGCATATTAGTTTTGATTTTAAATGACAGTTCACCCAAAAAGGGTCATTCTGCCCTCATTTATTCATCCTCATGTGGTTCAACATGTACAATTTACTTTCTTGTATGAAAGCTACGACTTGTTATAA
>NW_015506954.1:1694-2921 GCF_001515645.1 Sinocyclocheilus grahami
TTCAGCTCTAACGAAATCCGGCTACAAGTTTAAACCGAAAGTATACAAAATACACTTTAGTTATTAACTAGTTGCTTGCATATTACTATATTAGCCGTTTATTAGTACTCATAAAGCACATACTAGTGCATTATTATGCGTGACCGTATTCTACATCTTACCCTATACATGAGCAGTAATTAATAGTTTATTTATGCAAAAGTCAATAGTTAAGTTAATAGTGAGAATTGAACCCAAAACTAAAGTGTGACCATATGTATTTGTGTGTGTGTGTGTGTGTGTGTATATATATATATATAAATAAAAATGAGACCATTTTAATTGAGACACTCAAGTTTTTATTGATCTTGAAGGATAATTCAATCTTCCTCAAATCTGGCGAAGATTTTGTATTTGGCTTTATCATTTTCTCCTGCTACACCAGTCCGCTGCAGTCCTGGGGTCTCTCAGAAGAAGGATTTCCTGCAGTAAATAACACATATGGTCAAATTATTTCATGTATACTGATGTTAATGCTTCAAATGAGTAGAGTACATAAAGCTGTTACAACATTTTTGAGAAATATATGATCTTTTGTTATAATGAATGCTGTCTATCAGTTCTTGTGTCATTTAAGACCTTAATGGATCTGAATCAAATCCAATTCCTTCAGAATTAATTCATTTAACTGTCATGTATCATTTATCAGGAATCCCATTGATATTTGCCAGATATTTTATATTATAAAAATGTTATTTTTATTCATGTACCATGTTTATATTATTCTCCGTTTTTATTATTTTTGATGACACATGAAAATGATGTAAAATGCATGTATTGATCTTGTTTTGCAACCAATAAATCAGAACCTAAGAAATGTACAGTATTCATTTTAATGTGACAAACAGACAACTTTAACCACATTTAAGGTTTCAGTTTAATCTTTTTAATTAAGTTGCTACTTATACTGAAGTACTGCAGTTTGGAAGCCAACAATTAAAGAAGTGTGAAATCATGCTTCCATTTTATTGTTCTTGGTATATAATCTCTGATTGTTGCTCTTCAAATTATATTGACACCTGTAGCTTTAGAGGCCTCAAAGCCATCACTTGCTTATTAATTTCTTTGCTTTAAATGAAATTCCTATTCTAATTGTTAATGTAGTACACATCTCTATAGCTCACCTCAGGCAAAATCACTTCCGTTAGAAACATCTGCTTCTCAGCTGCAGTTCCAGGCACAGATATG
>NW_015506954.1:3779-9664 GCF_001515645.1 Sinocyclocheilus grahami
ATTCCTAGTCTTTATAAAACACAACTATAAAAATTATAGCTTTGAATGCAATGGCAGCCATAGGTTTGACATGTATAAAATAATTCATACACATCTGGGTTAAGGTTGCATCCACAAAAGAAATCCTTAGACGTCCAGTCCCCCTCCACACCAGCACACTGAAAATGCAGGAAAAAAAAGAAATAAGAGACAAAATAAAGTTTCCTATATACAGTATATATGAAGGGGTATGAATATATATATATATATATGTGTGTGTGTGTGTGTGTGTGTGTATAAAACATTTCTGTCCCCCTCACTTCTGAAATGATGGCTACGCTCCTGTATATAGTATGCACAGTGTAGTTTTACCGAGCAAACAGCAGAAACGGCGAGAAAGACCGTGCCAGCTGCCAGAAACTAAATTCTCTTTCCGGCTCAGACTGCATTGGTTAAAGCGTATGGGGCTGTCACGTGATGAACGAACGACTCGAAACACCCGAAGACTCGAAACAGCTGAACTACTTGTCTAATTCCAGTCCAGAACCTATAGGATGTTGCGCATGCGCGACTGAACGAATCACTCCCCGAGACGACTCGTTCTTCCCGAGTCACATTAAAGAGTCGTTCAAAATCAACGAATCGTTCAAGAACGACCCGTCCTGGGAGAATATGCAATTTATTAATGCTATTTTTGAAAAACACTGGGTTACGTGAAAGAATTTAATAGGGAAATTTTGTTTATTTTATGTAATTTTTTTTAAATTTATTTATTTATTTTTATTCCACTCCTTTGATGTCAGTCTAATGCCCACACTCCAGTCTAGTAGGTGGCGGTAATGCACCTTTGAGATGAGTTGCCAACCGCCATTAAACCTGAAAGAAGAAGAAGAAGAAGAAGAACGACCAGTCTTTCACAAAGCTGACTCAGTCTAAAACCTTCTGACGAAAACGCTTAAGCTTCTATCAAGTATTCTGGACAAGGATTCGCTTAAGGTATGAAATATGTGTGTTTTTGTTTGTCTTGTTTTCCACAGTCTGAATGTTTCACGTTTATATTTCGATCTGAAGTTTGGGACAGTGTTCTTTGTAAGATTGTTGACCTCTTTAAAACGAAATAAGTCTTTCACATTCACATGATTGCGAGTTAAAATTATATCTCTTCTGCCTTGTCACTTCTGTTTTTCTATCTCCGAACTCTCCACTGTTGTGCTCTTATAAAAGGACATGGAGGACAACAACACACTATATATTCCGGCTTGTATTTTGTGTATTTTGACTCACTGCCAGAATTTGACTGCCTTATGAGGATAAACATTATTTGTTGAATTTGTAAGAACATAATGATTTGTTTTGCATTTTTTATATTTAATTTAAAAAGACGAATAAAATAAAAAAAATCCCACTCTACTTGCTCTGCAGAGCTTTTTGTAAGTGATATTTTCCGCCCAAGTTGCACCTGGAACGTTCAGGAAGAAAACTGATCAGAGGCTTCAACAGTGTATGGTCTTTGACTATATTAGAAGCTACATTACCTTTACAATTACATTTACTTCATTGTGACTTACACTCCGTAGGCCTATGTGCAGTTAATATTATGTAGACGTGACTTATTTGCATTTTTTGCAGATTTTGTAAAATATGTAGGACAGTAATTGCAATAGGCTGTTATGTGGACTGCGTATAGAACAAGGTGTGGGTATGTTGGCATGGATGCCAGAGAGTAATTTGTATGCGTGTACTAATATGTGTGCAGGCGTATGTGCATGAACTTGCAGAGAGAGAGAAATTCTATATTTAATTTAAAAAGACGAATAAAATAAAAAAAATCCCACTCTACTTGCTCTGCAGAGCTTTTTGTAAGTGATATTTTCCGCCCAAGTTGCACCTGGAACGTTCAGGAAGAAAACTGATCAGAGGCTTCAACAGTGTATGGTCTTTGACTATATTAGAAGCTACATTACCTTTACAATTACATTTACTTCATTTTGACTTACACTACGTAGGCCTGTGTGCAGTTAATGTTATGTAGACGTGACTTGTTTGCATTTTTTGCAGATATATTTAGTAAAATATGTAGGACAGTAATTGCAATAGGCTGTTATGTGGACTGCGTATAGAACAAGGTGTGGGTATGTTGGCATGGATGCCAGAGAGTAATTTGTATGCGTGTACTAATATGTGTGCAGGCGTATGTGCATGAACTTGCAGAGAGAGAGAAATTCTGCACCACAAATCCCACGGCTGTGTACACTGGAAAAAAAAGAGATTAATTAAATGTATTATTTATTTTAATTAATTTTAAGGTAAGTGATTGCAATCAATTTATTTGGGCTATATTTAAATAAACAAATTTAGCTGAAATTCAACTAAATTAGTTTATTTAAATGTAGCTAAAATAAATTGATTGCAACCACTTGCCTTAAAAAAAAAAGTATATAAATAGTTTTCAGTGTAGGAGCTTTGCTGACATCTAATGGAAAACGTTTGGGTATTGTGCTAAAAAAATCTCAATGAAAGCTCATTTTTTGAGGTATCATCAACCTCAAAAACACAATTTGTTTAGATTCATGATTTTAGATTTTATGCTTTTCTAGCAGTTTTTAAGTTCAAGGTGTTTTCCCCCCATTTTTTTCAACAATAATCTGCCAAAGGTCTTCTTTAAAATGGGACCAAACTTAAGTTTATGCTCTAAAGCTATATTTTTTAGCTCTAGACAGTTTACCTCTAAGGACCTCAGATAACTTTAATTTTAAAATTATGCAGGGTTGAATTAATGTAGTTAATATGTCTGTGGATGGCATAGGCCAGGGGTCTGCAAACCTTCAACGTCAAAAGAGCCATTTTGGCCACTTTCCCACCAAATAAAGTTCATGTGGAGCCAAAAATATAACACGGCATATAGCTAAAGTTTTTTATTCAGTCATGTTACAGGCCAGAGGAGTAGCAAACTTTTCAGAAGTGAGGGGGACAGAAATGTCAAATAATAATAATTATTATTATGCATGTATAATTGACAAAAAAAACACACTATATACCACTAAATATGGACAATAACCAATAATTTGTCTTCTATAATATTTTTTATATATATTTGTACTAATGACAGTTTTATGGTTATGATTGTATAATCAGTATACTACAAACACTTTTTCCATTTTTATCACAGAATAAGGCAGAAAATATATTTTATAGCTTCTGTAACCAGCTTCTGTAATTAATGCTGTCAATTAGCTACCACTGTACCACTGTATAGACTTGAAAAACACGCATAAACCATATAGTCTTTACATTTCATCAGTTAAGGTTTATGCTTGTTATTCAGCTTAGCTACAACAATAGTGGGATGCCTTTGTCCATATTAGGGATTTACCTCCCCGCGTATTGTTTTATGGTAGGTTTATTTGAAATGATTTGAACTGAGACAGAATATCAAACAAAAAATCCAGAAAAAAGACAAATGTTAAAAAAGATTTACATTTCAGTGAGTAAAATAAGTATTGGATCCCCTACCAACCAGCAAGAATTCTGGCTCCCACAGATTGGTTATGTGTCCATGTGGTGCACAGATTAGTCCTGTCACTTTAAGAAGTTACTCCTAATGTCAGCTCGTTAGGTGTCTAAGACATCTGTCCACACAATCTGTATCTTCCATTCCAGCCTCTCCCACCACCATGGGCAAGACCAAAGCTGTCAAACATCTAAATGATTCAGAGAAGGCTTGGGAGAAAGTGCTGTGGTCAGCTGAGACCGAAATTGAGCTCTTTGGCATTAACTTGACACTCCGTGTTTGGAGTGAGAGAAATGCTGACTATGAACCCAAGAACACCATCCCTACAGTCAAGCACGGATGTGGAAACATTATGTTTTGGGGCTGTTTTTCTGCTAAGGGTACAGGACGGCTTCACCGCATTGAGGGGCAAATGGACGGGGCCATGTTCTGTACAATCTTGGACGAGAACCTCCTTCCCTCAGCCAGAACACTGAAGATGGGTCATGGATGGGTCTTCCAGCAGGACAATGACCCGAAACATACCGCCAAGGCAACAAAGGAGTGGCTCAAGAAGAAGCACAATAAGGTCATGGAGGGGCCTAGCCAGTCTCCAGACCTCAATCATATAGAAAATCTGTGGAGGGAGCTGAAACTTTCAGTTTCCAAGAGACAGCCAAGAAACTTTAAGGATTTAGAGAGGATCTGCACTCTCAGGAAAAAAAAGGTACAAAAGTTGTCACTGGGACGGTACCTTTTCAAAAGGCACACCTTTGTACCTAAAGAGTCCTTATTGGTACCTTAAAGGTACATATTAGTACCTAAAAGGTACAAAAGTGTACGTTTTGAAAAGGTACCGCCCTAGTGACAGCTTCTGTACCTTTATTTCTGAGAGTGTGTAAAGAGGAGTGGATCAAAATCCTTCCTGAGATGTGTGTAAACCTGGTGACCAACTACAAGAAACGTCTTAACTCTGTGCTTGCCAACCAGGGTTTCTGCACCAAGTACCACGTCATGGATTTCTTGTTTGATTTTCTGTCTCTATCAGTTAAAATAAACTTACCATAAAAATGATAAACCCTTCTTTTTTTTTTAAGCGGGCAAACTTACAAAATCAGCAGGGGATCAAATAATTATTTTCCCCACTGTATGTATCCTGTTACTTGCTGTCAAATTATAGATTACAAGACCTATGGTTCATACCCTCTTGGTTTATCAAAAAAATGAGAAGACTTGAGACTTGTTCAATGATGGTGGTGTAACTTTGGTGAAAAAGATTGGTTTCAAAAAGCTTTGAAGAGCAAACAATGCGGAACTTATTTTATTTATCATTTAAAAAAATACAAATTATTCAGTATGTTCTCAATACATTTAACAAAACATGTTTATCCACACACAGATGCAATAACTACATAAAATAAATTAAATTAAAGGAAAATGAAAGAACAACACAAGCATATATTAAATGAATTTGGCCGCAATTATGTCAACAAATGACGTCATGCACATGCAGGCGAAGAGCAGTTGAATTCTGGCTGGGAGTCAACATTTGGCACAACACCGGTGGAGGAAAATCCTTGTGCTGTCAGACTGATCATACTGCCCAATGTAATTTGAGTTGAAATGACTTTTTCAACCAAGTTTATTATACTGGAAAAATTTAAGGCAGCAACTGAACTTAAAATTTTAAGTTAAATTAGGTGGGACATTTTTACAGTGTACAGAAAGGCAAGTAGATCAATGCAGAATGCATTACAAAAAAGTTGCAAGTTAAGACTTCATGTTGCTCCAAACATTTGTGATTGTATTCACACTACACAGCCTTTCAATAAAATGCATTTAGAATTAAAAAGTGTGAAGCTAAAGTTTGTGCGATCAATTCAACCAGATTTGACAAGTGACCACAAGTGTTGTTTTATTTATTTTGTTCATCATTTATAATCAGTCACATTTACTCATTTATTCATTCATTATCATTCAATCATTTATTCATTTATGTTGGTTTTTTATTATATTTTAGGTTATTATAATTTTTTTTTATCTTGCAATGCTTGCAAGTTGTTTAACCTGGTGATTTTGCTGTTTCATATCTCATCAGTATTCATATGGAGTTTTATTATAACAATAACTGATCGAGCATTGAAACAAGGTTATTCAAACTCATTTTTATCATCACTTCATCACCTGCTTTCTACTCTTCTCTGCTTCCCATGTCAGCTCTTAGACTGACAGATGTTTGTTGATGCAGTTTAGGGTCACAGACAAGGTTTTGGTTACCAGACAAAACAGATCCTTTCTGACGAGATCTGCTAAGAGACTAGATCCGATATTTCCATGGTGTGGAGGCATGATCTAACAAGTTGTTAATACATATTAAGCTAATATATTAATCACCTTTAATTAAACACTAACATAC
>NW_015506954.1:11924-13097 GCF_001515645.1 Sinocyclocheilus grahami
GATAAATCACTCTTCTAGCGCCCTGTGCTGTCTGTTATCCGCATGCACTTAAGATGTAAATATTATAGGCTATACCTCCATGGCTAGTTGAAATAATACCAGAAAGGCCTATATTGAAAGAGATGCTCTGTGGTGAAACCCGTGCGGGCCAGATGTGGGCCAAAACTGTCTGCTGTCTGGGCAGCCATTACTGAAGTGTGACCACTAAAATGCAAAGTCTATGGAGTGCCCAATAGGGTTTTATTATTATTATTATATTATGAATATCCTAATATCTCTTATTATTACATTGAAAGTGAGTGAGACCTGCTGCTGTCAAGATCCAGAATGACAATACATATCATAACAGTTACAGTCCATGTGAATACACACTGCGCTATATTTCAAGTCACTGTGTGAGGATTGGACTGAAATCGTTGTTTGTTGGAAACCATTACTTTGATGCATCATAATTTACGTTATTGTTTTGAAATGATAAATTATAGAAGACCAGAATTTTAGCATTTAAATGCACAACAATACACCTTTTTCATAAAAATGAAACGTTGTTGTAAACAAACTCTTGTCATGCTATAATGCAATAATTTGTTCTGTGGTTTAACATGCACTTAACTTTTCAGCATTGAATCATGGACATCATCAATGTGTCGTGTGGAGAGATTCAGAGTGCTGTGGGTTTTCTGTATGTGATTCAGTCTGTTATACTGAATCAAACACTCAGTGGAGACTGTGAGCAGAGCTGGTATTCAGAGGTGAGTGTTTCTGTCCTCAAACTACTCCATTATACACACACACACTCAACTCTGTATAGCTATCTTTGTGAGGACATTCATTGACACAATGCAATCTCTAGCTCCTTACCCTAACCCTACCCATCAGAACTAAGCGCCTCACCCAAACCCTTACCTTAAACCTACCCTTTACCCAATTATAACCTGACCCCTAAAACCAAGTCTTGAACTTCAAACAGGCCTTTAAAGGGCTCTCAGAAAGTGAGGACCGGACAAAATGTCCTCACTTTACAATTTTGTCCTCACTCCGATGGTTTGAAACTCAAACCGGCCCTCACAAAGATAGCTGTACAAGTACACGCACACTCGTGATCTGATGGTGTTTTATTTGATCAGGATGATCGTCTGATAGCAGATCCATCAGATCCTCAAGCACTGATTG
>NW_015506954.1:13215-14087 GCF_001515645.1 Sinocyclocheilus grahami
AAATCAACTCAATCTCTCTCAACATTCATCTGTTTAATATTAATTTAATTTGATTCATTCTGCTCTAATGAATCTTTCTTCCATCACAGTTCAGACTGGACACCATGTTCAGAGGTGAGAGAAACAGTGAAACACATCAGTGTGTCCTGATTGAGATCAAACTCTGTGTTGAACTGAATCTTCAAGTGAATCATGATGATTGTGAATCTGTTTTTCAGCGAGGAATGAAACTGCAGCGACTCCAGACTCAGGTGAGTTTCAGCTGATAAACGTCTGATTATTCACTGATAAAACACTGCAGCTCAGGGGTGTGTTTCCCAAAAGCAACTATAGTTGCAAGTTCTGCAAGTTACCAATAGAGTTCAGTGGAACTTACCACCATAGTTAGCTAACATAATTTTGGGGAAACGCACCCCTGATTCACACTCAATCCAGTTTGAATCTTTCCTCTCATATTTATCATCACCGTGTGTTTAAAGATCTCCTGAATGAAGTGACTCCAGATCTCCAGCATTCAGGTGAATTTTGTTGATACTGATTTTATTTGTTTGGTAACAATGCCTTATTCTTATTCACTGATTAAATGTAAGAATTTGACTCAAAAGATAATGCACACTTATAGAAAAAAGGCTTTATAAAGTTAAAATGCCCATAAAAGGTAAAAATCTATTTAAACTTATCTGACCACCACACAGAATATGAAAAACTTTAGGAGTCAACTGTCCACGAAAGTCCTTAAGATAGCAGCATGATAACACACTTAATCAGCTGAATGAATGACTCAATACTCACTCATTCAGTGTCTTATCGTCACTTACTGGTAGTTCAGTTGTGAAGTATGTTGAAAAGTATGCATTTTCCCCTCAACATTT
>NW_015506954.1:14097-15591 GCF_001515645.1 Sinocyclocheilus grahami
CTGATATTCTTTTCATTGTTCATATATCAGCTGATTTCATTGGTTTATTTGTTCGTTCAGTCGATTGGCTGATTGTGTTCTATCACTTGTATACAGTAGATCAGCTCTGGTGGCTTTTGGCTGTTTTCATCATTGTTCTTATCATCTTGATCTGTTTGTTGAAGCGTAAAAGGGTCTTCAGGTGAGTCCTGATCAATCTTAAAGAATCGTTCCATTTGTTAAATCTCTCTAGATTTCATCATGAATCGCATTTCCCTTTATCTTCAGATTACTGAACCTATCAGTCCGAATAAACTCAAACTCTGTGCTGGATGTGATATGTAATCAGATTCAATCTGTTGCCAGATGTTTTCAGGGGTTCATCTGTCAGCGTGACGATGATGATGCAGAAAACAGGTGAGTGATTCCTGAACAACACTAAGATCATGGGTTTGATTCTCACAGAATGAATGAATCAAGCGAGCTCTTTGAATGCAGTGAGTCATTCTGATAAATGTAATGCAGTGAATCACTTGAACACTGAAGAGGTGAAACAGGTGGATGATGTTTTGACCTTCACGCAGATCTGATGAGAATGAATCTTCATCTGCTGTAAGTTAATCTTCTTCTGCTGAATCTGAATGTGTTTCTCTCAGGGATCTTGAAGCTGTTGTCCAAATGAAGCTCAGATCGGATGCTCCTGATTCACTGAATCAATCTGAATCTGAACAGTTAAACGGCTCCATGTTCAGATGTTCAGAGGTTTGAATCGACTCATTGTTAACTCCGGGCTTAACGTTACTGTGATCTTTGACATGATGAAGAAGGGAGTAAGGGAGTTTTCTGAGCTTCTCGACACATTTATTCTCATTCATCTGCATCTGTAATGCAAATAAATACATGAGATGGAAAACACTGGACGATCAATTCAACCAGATTTGACAAGTGACCACGTTATTTATTTTGTTCATTTATAATCAGTCACATTTATTCATTTGTTTTTATATTTTAGGTTATTGTAATTTTTTTTTTTTTCTTGCAATGCTTGCAAGTTGTTTAACCTGGTGGTTTTGTTGTTTCATCTCATCCGTATTCATATGGAGTTATAACAATAACTGATCGAGCATTGAAACCAGGTTATTCAAACTCATTTTTTTCATCACCTGCTTTCTACTCTTCTCTGCTTCCCATGTCAGCTCTTAGACTGACAGATGTTTGTTGATGCAGTTTAGGGTCACAGACAAGGTTTTGGTTACCAGACAAACCAGATCCTTTCTGACGAGATCTGCTAAGAGACTAGATCCGATATTTCCATGGTGTGGAGGCATGATCTAACAAGTTGTTAATACGTATTAAGCTAATATATTAATCACCTTTAATTAAACACTAACATACCAATAACCTTTTATATGGCTTTCTATTAATTTTAACTTTTGGGGCAGTCGTGGCCGAATGGTTAGTGAGTTGGACTTGTAACACAGCGTATGGGACACCATACTTGGCCTCACGTCACTT
>NW_015506954.1:16151-33321 GCF_001515645.1 Sinocyclocheilus grahami
CTAAAACTTCACACAGTCACCATGGCAACGACGAGAAATCTGGCCCCTGAGAACCGGCCTATGGAAAGGAGCATTTCCAAAAAGCTGTTCTGGGGTCCGTTTCGTGCTTTAATATTCAACGACAAAGCCAGTGATGGGAAGATGCTTTGTGAATGTTGCACAGCTGTCTGAGCTGAAGAAACCGTAGATGTTCTGGAGCTGCTGCAACAATACGCAGCATGACAACAGACCCTCTGCCTTCATCCAAAATGAAACTTTATCGCATTCGTAAAACAAAAACAAAATGGAGGCCATCTTTGTGCCTCCAGACAATAACTAGAGTCGCGAGAGACAGATTGATTACCACAATAAATAGTGGAATGAAAGAAGACCGACTTTATCTTTCAGGAGTTTTTCCGACGGCTCTGGAAAGGCTTTTCAGACAGATGTGAAAACAGACACAAGATCTTGCACATTTCCTGATAATAAGAAACAGCCCACTTGTTTTGCAACTGCTGAGTCACCACCGACTGAGCAAGAATTCATTATTGTTTTAGCTTTATTAAAATCCCTCGAAGTCTCATTCCTGAGAACGAAAAAGCAGCAGGTTGTCAAAACTCATGATAAGCAGATTGAAGTTCAAAGTCAGTGTGGTGGGATTATTCTTAAAAAACCCCCAGCTCTTTATGTTTTTGGGTTTTTTAGTTTGGGGTTGGTACGATTTTTTAAAGTTTTTAAAAGAAGTCTCTTCTGCTCACCAATGGTGCATTTATTTGTTTAAAAAATCCAGTAAAAACAGTAACATTGAACATATACAAAATCCTTCTAATATGCTGACCTGATGCTCAGAAAAATATCTGATTATTATCAATGTTGAAAACAGCTGTGCTGCTTCATATTTTTGTGGAAACACTATAAATGTATAAATGTCTTTACTGTGACTTTTGATCAATTTAATGCATCCTTTCTGAATAAAAACAATAATTCCTATCCAAAAAATCTTACTGACCTTACTGAAAATCCTACTTCTTTTGGGAAAGACAGAAAGAAAGAAAAATAATAAAAAAAAATAAAAAAATAATAAAATAAAATAAAATAATAAAATAAATAATAAATAAATAATAAATCAATAAATACAACTAATAAAAAATAAATCAATAAATAAAATTAATAATAAAAAATAATAAAAATAATAATAATAAATTAATTAATTAATTAATAAATACAGGTGCATCTCAATAAATTAGAATGTCATGGAAAAGTTCATTTATTTCAGTAACTCAATTCAAATTGTGAAACTTGTGTATTAAATAAATTAACCTGTATACATATATTTTTTTCCCCCCCAAAAGAAGTAGGATTTTCAGTAAGGTGTCTCTTACACTCTTTTCTTGAGCAAACACTCACAGTTCATATTTTGACAATTATGCATCCAAAACCCCTGCAAAATTAGAAACTTTAGTTGTGAAGGGTGGACGTACCTTTCTTAGCAGTGGCCATTCTGGCAACAATCAGGAGCAAACTCAAGAAAAGCTTCAGTTACAGCCTCATCGTAGATATCATCTGACCTCAAAACAACCCTGAGAAACAGAAAGAGAACCACAAAAAAGGAATCAATAAACAGAAGCTGATAGTGTGAGAAATACAGAGAGAGCGGATGTAGAAAGAAAACAAGAATTATGTAGAGAGGGGGAATATTATACTCTTTTAACACAGTTAAGAGGCTTTCAATGTTTTTGTTAAATCTGCCACATGTTGCCATGACACA
The DNA here is from genome assembly GCF_001515645.1 of Sinocyclocheilus grahami. Classification (NCBI taxonomy): domain Eukaryota; kingdom Metazoa; phylum Chordata; class Actinopteri; order Cypriniformes; family Cyprinidae; genus Sinocyclocheilus; species Sinocyclocheilus grahami. Next base: position 17,899 of record NW_015506954.1, read on the forward strand.
CAGTGAACTGAGCCAGCTGTACTGACCTAAATGCAACAGAGAATTATGAAGAAAAATCACTCTGAAAGAGAGCTGGATTAAAGCATCACTGAGTTCTTCTTAGGATTCTTCATCCATTTCAAAGTAATTTCTTTCATCAAAGCTGAAGTCAAGACGAGACCCTCCCAGACCAATGCATTAAAAGTGAACTATGAGGGCAACTTTCAAAATAAATATATTTAGTCTTACACAAATGGTCAAAAATTGAACATTTTGCAATATGTCCCCTCAAAATAAATAAATAAATCCTATCTTGTTCTCTTTCTCTCTATGCATACAAATGCAATAACATTTGTGTTATTCCAGATTAAATTTAAAAACATTTAATCATTTTTTTTTGTGTGCACCAAATGCAACAACCCATTTTAGTACACCGAATAAAACAATTTTTGTGCACCAAATGCATCAACCCATTTTTTGTGCACCAAATAACTATTTTTGTGCATCAAATGCAATAGCTATTTTTCGTTCATCAAATGCAATAACTAATTGTTTGTGCACCAAATAACTATTTTTTTGTGCATTAAATGCAATAGCTATTTTTCATGCATCAAATGCATCAACCCATTTTTGTGCACCTAACTAACTAACTGTTGTGCACCAAAAGCAATAACTATTTTTTGTGAACGAAAAGCAATAATTAATTTTTGTGCACCAAATGATGCAACTCATTTTTTGTGCTTCAGATGTTAGAACAAATGTTTTTATTTGTTTTATATATATATATACACAATATAGGGAGATTTTCTATAATGCTGAAGATAACATGCCAGCAAGTGTTTGAGGTCATTATCAGCTTTAGTACACTGGAAATAGTGTCATAGACTATAAGCCGAGACCCATATCCACACCAGGACACTGAGTAATGAGATCCACCAATACTAGACCCCACGAGACCAGACTAAGCCCAAGATTAGACCGCTCAGGGCTCAAATCCAGACCTCAAACACCGCCCAGATGAAGGCATCTCAGCAGACGGGATGTTATGCATTCAGTGGATTCGGATGTGCCTTAATGACTTCCAACTTTCAGGTGCTGTTTGAACAGTCAGCATTTTTAAGTTTCAGTCTTTGTCTTTTTATCACTCTCCCTTCTTCCTCTGGATGGTGACTGTACTTTTATCTGATCTCATCTTTCTGCAACTCATTAGAGAAGCGCTGAGACTAGGACGAACGAGTATGGAGGGACTTTCTAATTCACTTGGGAGCTAAAACACACACATTCATACATGGAGCTCGCCTAATCACCAGCATCTACTGCAAGAGAGAGTCAGACCTGTCTAGTATTGCTCAGTAAAGCTCATCCACTCTACTGTCAAATCAAAAACATACTGCAAGAGCCAAGTGTCAGATGTTAAATGCACATCGGCGAGGAGAAAGCTTGATGACGTAATTAAGTGGCAGAGAGCTCAGAGATCATAATCACAGCAGACATTCAGCACTGCAACATAAAAGCAACTCATTCTTATTGCTATTCTGAATTCAACAGAACACTCAATAGTAGCCATTTGAGAGCGATTGTCCCTGCCTGTTTATCCCAATAATGAAAGATAAGGAAAGTGCAGAAGATATGCTGTACAACGGTCATAAGTGGTGCTTTTTAAAGTAGCATCACTATTTCTTTTACTCGTGCTAGGGTTAGTGATCTGAAGAGACCCTAATTGTAAGCATCAAGTCATGTGTATTGCTTTTCTAAGTAGTCAGACTTGCATACAGAAAGACAAAACCATCATGGAGACTTGTGGAAGGGCTCTTTTAATTTGGCCCAGCAAATAACCACCTAGAAACCACTCAGAATACCCTAGCAACACCCTGGCTCTATAGCAGTGGGTTTTGCACAGTCAAACACCATCACATTTTCTTCTGAACATATACAAATTCAGTTATTGCATTTGGTGCACACCCATAGATAAACTGTGTGCACTATAGGTAATTTTTTGTGCACCAAAAATGCAATAGCTAACTTTTCTGCACTAATAGCCTAACTAACTTTGTGCACCAATAACTAATTTGTCCATTAAACGATATTACTATTTTTGTGTGCCATAGTCATTCAAAAACTTTTTTTTGTGCAATAAATACATTTTGTGCACTGAATGCTACAACTATTTTTGTGCACCAAATGCAACAACACATTTTTGTGGGCTAAATGCAATAACCATGTTTTTGTGCACCAAATGCAATGGGTGTGCACTTACTGCACTACTAACGTTTTTGTGCATTAACTGCAATAACTAATTTTGTGCACCAAATTCTAGAACAAAATTTTTTTTGCATTAAATTTGGTTGCAAATTAATTTGTGTGCAAAATACAATAACCATTTTTTGTGCACTAAATGCAACTGGTGTACACTATTAACGTTTTTGTGCATTAACTGCAATAACTAATTTTGAGCACCAAATGCTAGAACTAATTATTTTTTTGCATTAAATGTGGTTGCAAATGAATTTTTTGTGTGCTAAATGCAATAACCATGTTTTTGTGCACCAAATGCAACTGGTGTACACTATTAACGTTTTTGTGCACCAAATGCTATAACTAATTTATTTATTTTTTTGCATTACATTTGGCTGCAAATTCCATGCTGCACAAATACATGCAGTCCATTTACTTTAAGGGGGTCATATGATGCTATTTCAAGTTTTCCTTTCTCGTTGGAGTGTTACAAGCTGATTGTGCATAGATAAGATCCCTGAAGTTGCAGAGACTAAAGTCTCAAAACCAAAGAGATATTCTTTATCAAAGTTAAGACTCTGCCACGCCCCCCTAAAACGCCTCGTTCTAACACGCCCCCACATGTCTACGTCACTGTGTGGAAATATTTGCATAATGTGGTCCAAATGTGCATGCAAAGAAAGAAGGCGTGGTTTCAGTAACCGCAGTTAGTGTTGAAGCAGCATGTCAGAGAGACGCTGTGTGTTTCTGGGCGAAAGCAAAAGCACTTTATTTGGCCTTCCGAAAGTAGATGCATTTAGGAATCTTTAAGATTACTTACAACAGAACAGCAATGCATTTGACCGTTTCGTGAACCTAGGAGAGGAGGTCATTCTGACTTTGCTATGACAATCTGGTGCTTCTGAATCAGCTACTGTTTTGTTATTAGTTTAAGTATTTGCTATTGACTGTTCAAATGCGGAGTTTTGCGCATATTGCGTGTGTGCGTGAGAGAGAGAGAGAGAGAGAGAGACAGCGTCACATCACAGTAGAGTCAGCTGTCTTAACCGCGGCTTGTGTACTGCATCATTACTGTGTCTGTTCCCCTTTCGGGCTTGAACTGATGGTAAAACTAATGACATTATTTACTGTCTTTACATTTATTTTGAAAGATGAAGCTCGTGATTATGGTAAGGGGCGTTACATTTCCGACGAGTGCTTGCGGTGTTCGGCCAATCACAATGCACTGGGTCAGCTGGCCAATCAGAGCAGACTGCGCTTGTTGGAAGGAGGGGCTTTGTAGAAAACGAAGCGTTTGAGAGAGGCGGGGCATAGAGGACCTACAATAATGTACAGTATTTGAAAAATAATGTGTTTTTTGAACATTAAAGCATGCCAACATATTCTGTTACACCAAATACACAAAATAATGATCTTTAAAAAAGCATCATATGACCCCTTTAATTTTATACATTATAGCAGGAGATGTGAAGGCTCAGGGCGGGTAGGACAGTTGTAAAAATTATCCTGTTCATTTGACAGTAAAAACCTTGCAGCTGTGGTTAAGTGTGTCCTGAAAACCCCACTTTCTTTCTCTTTCCCAGTTCTGTTTACTTCCACAAATGATTAAATGCATTCAGAGTGAGAAGGGCAGAAATAATGCAGTTTCTCATCTAATAATCCCTTCATATCTTCACTACATCATGACCAGAAATCTAATCTCTGTCAAACCACACAGATTCCCCTCCATCTCTACATCACACACTTTGGCTGAAGTGGCGCAACAGATATGAACCAGTTCCAGTCTGTACCAACATGGCACAGAGGGAGATCAAACTGGGTCAATGTCTCATATGGATTGATCTAACAAGGACATTTATGTTCATGTCAAAACCTTCAGAACTGAAACATATTCAACATGCATGATAATCCTGAAAACCATGCCATCTGGAAAAAAACACAGAAACCCCAGGACAATCTGCTGTGGCTTGTTTTAGTGCATTCTTCACTGTGATTTTCCTGAGGCAAGTGACTTGTGAGAGGCATGAGCCCTACCCTGGATTGACAGATATTTCCCATGCAACTGTTCTCTTTTCAGCTCCTTTACAGTCAATGCCATTCAGTCTGTTGCATTACAAAAGAGCTTAATGAAGCCTTCAAATCCTGCCTGGTGTTGAGAAAGCAATGCCTGCAGACTGTTCTATGGGATTTTAGACTTGAGCGACTGTAGATCTATATTCCACAGACATTAAAACAATGAAATGCCGACTTCTAACGCGTTTAAAGCAGAACCGGTGAAAAGAGACCGACAGATTGACACAATGCATGGCTCTTCTCGAGTCCTCTTCTAATAGTCGTGCACAAACTTATGTAACATCGATCATCTTCGGAAGCAATGGCTTGAAATACTCACCTATTCTCACTGATAATGCGCTTCTGCTGTTGTAGAGTTCAGTCTAGAATCGCGCGTTGAACCTCCCAAGATGCTACAGAAATGAACCAGAACCAGAACCGCAAAACCCAAAGCTCCAGTCAGAACAAGCCAGGCACTGCTCTGCGTCTGCGAGCGACTGCTCGACTTCACATTCACTCAAGGACTACAACTTCCGCGTTAATCACGTGGTTTCTGTCGCTGCACTACAACTGCATGTTTACAGCGCCTGTGAGGGTGTGCTTCAGTGAAAGAGGCGTGTCCGTTCCGTCTGTTTAACCAATGAAATGCTCCGTTACAAACAGCACTCGAACGCTATTGGCTTGTGCTAGAATCGAAAATGAAGTCCAACTAATTTAATCAATTTTTAACAAATTCACTCACTCACTCACTTTAATCAATATACATTCACTCAGACTATGTATTTTCCACTGCATTGTGTAAAATGTGGTTTATTGAGATGCCATTGTTAGACCTTTACACTAATATAATATTAGTGTAATATTTTCGGCCAGGGAAAGTTGCTGTCTGTACAATAATCGATATCTGTTATCAGCCATAAAGTGTCCCAATATAAGTAAAAATACTGTGTCTGAATGAACTCATGTATGTGAGTCAGTGTTGCTCTTGAATGAAGTCAGTTTTATTTTATAGTTTCTTTTTACAAAATATGTTTCACATGTTAAAAATAAAGTTAAAATGTCATTAAAATAAGATTACAAAGGCAACAGTGTAAACATGAGTTAAATTTTATATTACAATGTATTTAAGACTGTACATGGCAATGCAGTGCTTTTAACAATAAACCAAGACACTGCTTTAAAGTACTAAATACTACTACTACTACTAATACTACTAATAATAATACAATTATTGAGTTCAAACAATATTTTATGTAGTGTACTTGTATTATAAATAGAAACTTTCTCCTGAGAATTCATTTTCTAGGCATGAATCAAATGTACGGTGATTCCTCCTCGTAGTCCATACTGGCTCACTGTCTTGTTCACATCCAGACAGTTTCCTGAAAATTAATTAGGTTAGCAATTAATGATTTGCAGCCCCACTCATGGAACTATATAAAAGTTGTTAGTTGTTGCTTTTGTGGTTCACATTTCCATGTCAATGCATTTCGTGACTCGTTACAAATGACATGGTGTGCATCAGGTCAACATCAAGAACAATGAATGCATGCTTTGTTTACCTTCATAAACCAGTGACATTTTCTCTGGTTTCTTCCCTGCCCAGTCACAGGCCTCCTTTAGTAAAACTAAGATGCTTTCCAGTGGGAACATGTCCACTTCCATGGTCTTTCCAGCACATTTCACAATGATGTTGATCTTGTCCACTTCGGTAGTTTCATCAGGATCACTGAATGAGTTTGAGTGCTGTGGCGGGATGTGTGGATGATCTGAAATAACAGAGCAAAACAATGATTAAAGGGGTCATATGATGCGATTTCAAGTTTTCCTTTCTCTTTGGAGTGTTACAAGCTGTTCGTGAATAGATAAGATCCCTAAAGTTGCAAAGACTAAAGTCTCAAACCCAAAGAGATATTCTTTATAAAAGTTAAAAACGTGAGTTTTGAGCAGTGTAGAGTAGCGCTTGTAGTTTGTCATTTCTCCGATCCCAAATGCAGACATGGTTTTATGTTTACGCGGCGCGATGCAACGCAACGCGTAAAAAGACAGTATATGTCATTATAATCTGTAATTATCTCCTCACTGGTAGCAACAAATGCCTCATTTACAATGGGTTTTAATGTTTTTGTCTTGTCGCTCCGGGACACAGCATCATATTGTAAGGGGCGTAACATTTCCGTCACACGCTTGAGGTATTCGGCCAATCACAACGCACTGGAGAGCTGGCCAATCACAGCACACCTCGCTTTCAGACCGATGAGCTTTGTAAAAATTGACGCGTTTCAGGAAGGCGGGGCATAGAGGAGAAACAATAATGTACAGAATGTGGAAAATTGTTAGGTCTCTGGACTGTTCTGTGTCGTGTTTTGCCCCTGTTTCTGTTCCTGTTTTCCTTATTTGGTCATGTTCCTCTCCTCGTTTAGTTTGATTAGTCATCCCATGCACTTGTGTTTCCCCAATCATCCCCTGTATTTAAGTCCCAGTCTGTGCAGTCTGTCTCTGTCAGGTCTACTTGTTTCTACGTGTGTTTGCCCAGCTCCTATTATGGATTATCCCGTGTTTTCGTCATTAAAGACTGTGAATGCTACTCTGTGTCTCCTACGTTCGTCCCGCAGCAGCGTAACGTGACAAACATAATGTGTTTTTTGAACCTTAAACTGCATAAACACACCAAATACACCAAATAATGTTCTTTTTAGCAGCATCATATGACCCCTTTAAATAAGGTCAAGATCACAAAAACTTGAGCTTATTTTATTGATCGGGAATTGATTTTATAGGGTTAGAGTTATAAAGCAGGTGTTTCATACCATAATGACCTGAATGTGAGTTTACAGTGGTTTGTACAGGACTGCTCCCCTCCTGGACCTCAGACACCCATGTTTCAGAAGGTTTTGTGACTGGGATGTCATCTGAAAAGTGCGAGTTAATGCTTTTTGATTAAAGCCAAACTTGTTTTATGTGTATTACAATACACTGATGCTTTGTGCACAGTAAAACCATGAGTATTAAGAAAGTAAAGAGTCAATTACATAATTCCATGTTGACTAACTACAATATTATATTCAAGTTTCAGACTGCAATAAATGAAAGAATGATTTCATTCACTACTATTCAAAATCAAAAGATTAAAAGGTGTTTAAGATCATGAGAACAAATTCAGTTAAGTGTCTCTTAACATTTAACTGTGTGTGTACAAAACAACCACTAAACATAATGAGCTGCAAGTGGATGAACTGGATAAGCTGGATGTTCACCATACTTTCATTTGAGCTCTCTGATGGCTCTGTCTGATTCTGATTGGCTGTCGAACTGTTTGCAGGTGTTGAGCTGCTGCTTGTCGACCAGAAGATTGAGTAGATCTTCTCCACCTTTAAAGCACACCACCAGTCAAAGATTTTTTAAAGTAATATTCATATGAATGAAAAGGGTTCTAATCTAGTATATAACAGGTTCATCACATCTTATTGGAGAAAGTATTAACAGCAGTATGCACTTATGGCGATATCTATGGACTTTTAAGGTAATCAGCTAACTTAGTTGTTTTCAATGTTGGCATTTTATTCAGAGTTGATATCAAAATGTTATTGAGAAGACGATAAATACTTATTTTTTTGTCAATCTGCATATGGACATCGCTTATCTTTGGTATCTCCTTTGAAGGTAAAGTTGCAGAATTTTGTTGCGCATAACCCCGATTGTAGTATAGCGTTCATTCAATTCTATTGTGCATGCAACCTGTATTTATTTTTCCTTATTATATTGTAATTGCTATAAGTTTGAAGATGTCTAAAGATGGTTTTCATATTCTGTCATTTTCAATACTATTCACTATTAACTAGTTGCTTATAGTAGCATGCATATTACTAGCATATTGGCTGTTTATTAGTACTTATAAAGCACGTATTAATGCCTTATTCTGCATGACCATATTTGACAACTACCTTATTAATAATAAGCAGTTATTAGGAGTTTATTGAGGGAGACTCTTAGTTAGGCTAATAGTTAATATGTGATCCCTAATCTAAAGTGTTATGACTTTTGTTCCTTCAATATAGGTGTTATCACTTTAAGTTTGTTTTATTTTGTAAGTAAAAGGTCAAATGTCGTGGGCGCCACTTCGCTTCCTGTCCTCTCTACACTGTCCTATCAAATTAATTAAAGGCCCAAAGTAAATCTTAAAATGTTAAAATTTTTAGCTAATCTGATCATGCTTTTAGCTACCACTACATACTCTCATCGCTGTTTTACACATTTTAACATCGTCCAGTACAAAAAATACTGCAAGTGTTCAAAATTCAATTGGAGTAACTTACCAGAGCAGTGAAATAGCTGGATATAATGTCCATGTCTTGTCAGTAGTTTCCACACTTGGCTTTTAATGCTCACTGCTTTGCATCTGCTGAATATATTCACACTGCAGGTTACTTTTGCTTTCTTTCTCCTATAGCAGCCACCCACCCAGGGGCTTTCCCTTAGAAAAACCCTAGGATTTTGCTCTAATAAAAACACCTTTGAAGCCAACACTAAATCCCAACGCAAACATATTGCACATATGTCCTAAAGAAAAGTCACTTGCTTGTATTGTAGTTAGTTTTATTCTTGCAGATTACACGCAAATGTCTTAAAGGAGTAATTTGTCCAATAAGCCTGTTGCTTCTGTATTGATCTTTTTTTGTTGTTATTATATTAACAATCTTTAATGTTCCATGTTATATCTTAATTGATAGCTTTAGGTGGTTGACTTGTATTTACTATAAGTATATACAACAAAGTATATATATATATATATATATATATATATATATATATATATATATATATATATATATATCTAAAAACAAAACTAATGAAAATGAACAAACTCGACAAAAATATATACATTTAAAAAAACTAATAGAAATTACAAACATACAACAGAATTACTGGAACTATAATTACATTTGAATTGAAAAAAAATATATATATATATATATATTCAAAATATTAAAGTATCTCAGTGACACTAACGCTGCTGGAGTTTTTGTTTTTTTCAATATTTCAATAATTTAACAACACATTCACACGTTCATGTTTCTCTGATGTAGGTTATGATGATCGCATGACATGCAGCTAAACACATAAAATGTTTATTGATTTATTTTAAAATTACCTAGTGTTGACATCCTATGAGCTGCAATGGACCAATACACGGATTCAGGCTGTGAGCGATAGACTTGCAGTCTTTATATCACGCACTGTGTAAAGTTCATGTAATTTTCACAACTCACTTTTAGTTTTGTCTATTAACATTTTTATTTTCAGAAAGACGTTTTGACCCGTGTCACAAACGGCGGAGACCCAACGAGCCAGGGGGATGCCAAGGATGCGGGGGGGCCAGGGTGGAGCCGAGGGCTCTGGCGACCAAGGCAGAGATGCGCGGCAGAGCAGGAGCGACTGAGGACCAAGGTGGAGCTGGTGGGAGGAAGGAGCCCAACGTAGCCGGTGGGACAGAGCGACGAGGCGCAGCCAGAGGAGTGGAGTCCAGAGGCGATGGCGGGTCGACGCCCAACCAAGGCAGAGCCGGAGGGACGATGGTGAGTGGCGACCCGTTTCTCGCCAGAGTCCACTCCACAAAGGCGGCGAATTCCTCCCGAGGACCATCTTCGGACGACAACGCTCTGCACTCTGCATTCAGGCTTGCATCATAGAAAGAGCAGAGCGCGTCGTCCGGATAGCTGGTGATGTTCGCGACCAACAGGAACAGTTTGGTATGGTCCTCGAGAGCTTTGTCTCCCTGCTCCAGCAGGAGGAGGAGGAATTCGGGGCGAGTGAAGGGAGCCATGGGGACACAACGGAAAGAAAAACACTGAGAAAAAAAACGGAAAACAAACGGAGGGGAAAACACGGAAGTTACTGTTTCGGTCAGTCCTTCTGTCACACGTCTCGGGAGGCGAGGAATGAGGAAACACGGAGATAACTTCAATTCACAGTCTTTAATGATCCCACGGGGAACGTAGGAGACACTGGAACGCAAGGAATGACGTTTGAGGACCGACCAACACTAACTGAAAGGACTGGGGCTTTTAAACACTGGGTGATTGGGAAAAAACAGGTGCAAGGAATGACTAATTAAAGGGAACACAGCACACCTGGGGAGGGAAAACACAACACAAAGAGTCCAGGGGCGTGACAACCTGTGAGTTGATTCTACTTAAATGCTACAATGCTATAACCAGTCTTAACCCCTAACCCTAACCCACACCCTAACATTAACCAATGAAATTGTCTGCGGGGTGAGATTTATGTTGATTTTGCAACTTAAACACATCTGATTGGCCATTGAGTTAAAGAAATCAACAGATATGTCTGTGATTGGCTACATCGCTCAACACTGCAATAACACATTGTAAACAGAAACCTTTGTCGCTCTCCACAGTGCAAACACAAATATGCAGTGGATCTTTGCCAAATCTGTTTCGTCAACATGCTATTACAGCTTCAACTGGTGCACTTGCTTTCCTTTGAGGTTGATTACTACTCATCACCGATTATCCTCAGCTCACGATTTGATTGGTGGAGCTAAATGTAAGTTAATGCAGTAGGCCTACCTTTTATAGTGGAAATTATGTTCGAGTTAAAAATGACTGTAAGAAATTTATGTGCTTAATTAGCTGTGAAATGGGAATCGATTAAGAACTCATATTTATTCTGAAGGCAGACCATGTTTGTGTATCTGCGTCTAATATAGCATCAGATCAGTGCATGCATCTTTGCTGCCTTAGTGGTTTTAAAATGAGTTGTAAAAACATTTGGCCCCATTTGAGACCAGTTTGTATCGTCTGCACTTGCACAAATATGGTGTTATTCATCATTTTAATACTATGTGGTAGTTTATTGTTGTTTTTACACACAAAATACAGTTTATCTGTGACTTTAATTGAAGAAGTTTTAAGAACTTTGAGAAAGGCGAGGTGTATGCATTTGCTGTAACTTGTTAAATTTGTAGAAATGCGCCTATTCAAACGTACACAGGACTGTAGGTGTTGTCACACATCGTTTTTTCAGCAGTCTTTGCAGTAAACAGCAGTCGACTATGACGTGGATTAAAAAGAGCTCACCTTTACTAGATTCTTTTCACTATTAGGATGGATAACTTTTCTTTTTAGAACCGCTTAAACTGATATAAGCTCAATTCTCTTGTATGTCTGGGTCTCAGGTATTCTGAGCAGAAGGAAGCATGTGTAATTGCAAACAAGTAGGGATGTAACGATTAACCGTGAGCCGGTTGAAAATCGATTTAAATATGTGACGATTCAAATCTGTTGAGATGCTAAACAAATCGCGATTCAGTTAGTGGTAGGAGTTTATATGAATGTATGTCTAAGGGGAGCTTACTGTCTTTCGCTGGTATTTTTTCTTTTCCTCTTGCCTCTGTATAATGCATATCAGGGCTCCAGACTCATTCTTCCCACTGGTCGCTCTTTTGCAACTAACTATCTCAGCTGGTCGCACGAGCACATGATTTGGTCACAATATATATATTGTGGCGAGTATCCCGAGTCCAGGTTAGCGTCGCCCTGGAAACGCCGCTGCCACACTGATCACCGACACACAACACCTGTGTGCGATGAGTGGCGCACCTGGAGCTCGTTCCCGCTGGCCTTAAAAGCCAGGAGAAGAGACACCAGCGGGAAGGCACCCCGGAGCTCCAGGCGACATTAATGCTTGTTTCTCATTGTTCACAGACTCCGAAGGCACTCTGGGAGAGGGATCTGCACCATGGCACTTCACCCCACGAGCACCACGCTGAGACGGGCACCGAGCACCATTCATGAGGGCACGTGTGATCAGTGTGTGGGCAAATAAATCACCCTCCGGGGCTCTTTTGATCAGTACTGAGTCTGTGTTCTCATTCACCCCGCGACATATGGTGGAGAATGCGGGCATTACAGGTGAATTGAGAAAAAGACCAGTACCGCCAGGTGGCTATAACGATCTCTGTGCTTCTTCTAGGAGAAACTGCTCTCTGCCCCCGGACATATGGACGAGGTCATCCGCCGCCTCACGGAGTTCTCGGCCCGCCAGCAGCAGTTTACCGAGCGACTGGCAGCCCGGCAGGAATATACTGACCGGGTCGTGGAACAGCTGCAGGCCAGCGTGCCGGGGCGCCTGCCCCTCCCGGAAGCGCCAGTTATAACTAGTTATGATTAATTATTCATATTTCCCATGAGCTGATTCATTACAGCATGAGACTCTTAATCTCAGGGTCGTGGGTTTCACTTCTCAATGTTTGAGCTGCAATAACGCATACATACAGTAACATAACGCATAAAAGGCTATGACGTCACAACGGTGCACAACTCCGTCTCTGTGGCGCCTGCTGGATCAGGATCGGCTGTTATTGTGAGATCAAACGAGAGCCAATAGCTGAGCTCGCCAGGGGCAATTCTAGGATTTTCATTTTAGGGGGGCTCAGCCCCCGTTTATTGTACACACACAAAATTTTACTGTTTGCATTTCTAGTACAACAAAGTATGCAAACCTCTTTGCCACATGCACTAGAATACATATTACATTGTAAGTTACATTTTCAAATGAAAATGGCAACATGATTGTTTTATCAAGTATGCGTTCATATGTGCTTCATTTTCACTGGAGGAAACAGCTGTGGTGTGATGAGGGGTGAGCGCAGTGAAAACTTTACAGTATAGATGTGGAACCAATTGCTCCCCCATGATATTTTTTAAACCGTATTTATGTCAAAGAACTGCGCAGATGCAGATATTATAACAATCTATCGATAAACACACACCTTGTCCTCTGTTTCTTGCTCTGCGCGGCCGCGGTCTGCGGATTGAAAAAGAACGCGCTGAAAGATGGGGAGGAGCCGATCGAGGTCTGCCGACATTTTTAGATTAAATTTAAAGGGGACTAAGGCGATCACGAATTTGTTTACAGTTTATGGAGCTAATCGCAAAATGTTTAGGGTGGCTGACTAGCAATTATTAGGTGGGCTATAGCCCCCCTAAAAATGGCCTAGCGATGCCCATGGAGATCGCTCTCCATTGTGAGATTGGATGAGAGCCAATCGCTGAGCTCGCTCTCCATTGTGAGATTGGACAAGAGCCAATCGCTGAGCTCGCTCTCCATTCTGAGATTGAATGAGAGCCAATCGCTAAGCTCGCTCTCCATTGTGAGATTGAACGAGAGCCAATCGCTGAGCTCGCTCTCCATTGTGAGATTGGACGAGAGCCAATCGCTGAACTCGCTCTCCATTGTGAGATTGGACGAGAGCCAATCGCTGAGCTCGCTCTCCATTGTGAGATTGGACGAGAGCCAATCGCTGAACTCGCTCTCCATTGTGAGATTGGACAAGAGCCAATCGCTGAGCTTGCTCTCCATTGTGAGATTGAACAAGAGCCAATCGCTGAGCTCGCTCTCCATTGTGAGATTTGACGAGAGCCAATCGCTGAGCTTGTTCTCCATTGTGAGATTGGACAAGAGCCAATCGCTGAGCTCACTCTCCATTGTGAGATTTGAGAGCCAATCGCTGCTCTGTGAGATTGGATGACGACACTGATTTGACGAGAGCCAATCGCTGAACTCGCTCTCCATTGTGAGATTGGACAAGAGCCAATCGCTGAGCTCGCTCTCCATTGTGAGATTGAACAAGAGCCAATCGCTGAGCTCGCTCTCCATTGTGAGATTTGACGAGAGCCAATCGCTGAGCTTGTTCTCCATTGTGAGATTGGACAAGAGCCAATCGCTGAGCTCGCTCTCCATTGTGAGATTGGACAAGAGCCAATCGCTGAGCTCACTCTCCATTGTGAGATTTGAGAGCCAATCGCTGCTCTGTGAGATTGGATGACGACACTGGTGACGGAGTCTATTCTGACAAGCGCACAATATTATCATCAAGCAATGTAAGTAATAATTTTTCTTTGTTTCAGTTAACCTCTCCATTGTGAGATTGGACAAGAGCCAATCGCTGAGCTCACTCTCCATTGTGAGATTTGAGAGCCAATCGCTGCTCTGTGAGATTGGATGACGACACTGGTGACGGAGTCTATTCTGACAAGCGCACAATATTATCATCAAGCAATGTAAGTAATAATTTTTCTTTGTTTCAGTTAACCATGTACTTAATTGGTTGTTATGGTGAGTGATATGACTGCTTATATCTTGACAATGATATCTTGACGTGTCTACCGTTAGGGATTTTGCTAAATCGTTTATTTCGCTGTATGTATTATTACTACTTACAGTTATTGACATATAATGTAAGAATGAACATGTATTAATGAATACAAATAAAGAGCAGAATGTATTATCATCAAGCAATGTAAGTAATAATTTTTCTTTGTTTCAGTTAACCATGTACTTAATTGGTTGTTATGGTGAGTGATATGACTGCTTATATCTTGACAATGATATCTTGACGTGTCTACCGTTAGGGATTTTGCTAAATCGTTTATTTCGCTGTATATATTATTACTACTTACAGTTATTGACATATAATGTAAGAATGAACATGTATTAATGAATACAAATAAAGAGCAGAATTTACTTGATGTCAAATAAAGTTATTAAGCACATTAAGCACAGTATGCAGGGAATAAGAACATAGCGGAGGCGCGCGCGTGCACAGACAGTATGTGATCGTGAATTCCGTTTTCTGTGGCGGTTTATTGCACTTGAATGTTCAAATACACACACAATCGTACGTCAAAATGCCCAACTGTGTTTACGTGTTAAATAAATTAATAAAATAAATAGACGTAAATAAATCAGTTGGGTGAAACCCGGATGTGTATCAGTATATTGAGTCCGTGCATTCAGTACATAAACATAAACAAGAATTATGAATGAAATCCATGTTTTTTCCATGTTATGTGTAGATGAGCACTAAGCTAAAGAGCCACAAGGCCATGGGAGATGGCGAGTGGATGGCCAGGTTGAGGGCTTTTGCCAGCTGTGGGGTTTGGCCTTCTGGAGAAGGCAACAGACCAGCACCAAGGCAACGGAAGTGGTATGACCTCTACCAGAAGGTAAAGCAAAGTTACCTCTCATTATATAGTATGTAGTATGCAGGTCACCTGACAATGTAAGTAAAGTAAACAATGATTCTTATCTTTTCAGATTGAGAAATGCCCCATGCAGGCACATGGGCAGACC
>NW_015506954.1:36336-37312 GCF_001515645.1 Sinocyclocheilus grahami
TCTCCATTGTGAGATTGGACAAGAGCCAATCGCTGAGCTCGCTCTCCATTGTGAGATTTGAGAGCCAATCGCTGCTCTGTGAGATTGGATGACGACACTGGTGACGGAGTCTATTCTGACAAGCGCACAGTATTATCATCAAGCAATGTAAGTAATAATTTTTCTTTGTTTCAGTTAACCATGTACTTAATTGGTTGTTATGGTGAGTGATATGACTGCTTATATCTTGACAATGATATCTTGACGTGTCTACCGTTAGGGATTTTGCTAAATCGTTTATTTCGCTGTATGTATTATTACTACTTACAGTTATTGACATATAATGTAAGAATGAACATGTATTAATGAATACAAATAAAGAGCAGAATTTACTTGATGTCAAATAAAGTTATTAAGCACATTAAGCACAGTATGCAGGGAATAAGAACATAGCGGAGTCGCGCGCGTGCACAGTATGTGATCGCGAATTCCGTTTTCTGTGGCGGTTTATTGCACTTGAATGTTCAAATACACACACAATCGTACGTCAAAATGCCCAACTGTGTTTACGTGTTAAATAAATTAATAAAATAAATAGACGTAAATAAATCAGTTGGGTGAAACCCGGATGTGTATCAGTATATTGAGTCCGTGCATTCAGTACATAAACATAAACAAGAATTATGAATGAAATCCATGTTTTTTCCATGTTATGTGTAGATGAGCACTAAGCTAAAGAGCCACAAGGCCATGGGAGATGGCGAGTGGATGGCCAGGTTGAGGGCTTTTGCCAGCTGTGGGGTTTGGCCTTCTGGAGAAGGCAACAGACCAGCACCAAGGCAACGGAAGTGGTATGACCTCTACCAGAAGGTAAAGCAAAGTTACCTCTCATTATATAGTATGTAGTATGCAGGTCACCTGACAATGTAAGTAAAGTAAACAATGATTCTTATCTTTTCAGATTGAGAAATGCCCCATGCAGGCACATGGGCAGACC
>NW_015506954.1:38125-65425 GCF_001515645.1 Sinocyclocheilus grahami
CTCTCCATTGTGAGATTTGAGAGCCAATCGCTGCTCTGTGAGATTGGATGACGACACTGGTGACGGAGTCTATTCTGACAAGCGCACAGTATTATCATCAAGCAATGTAAGTAATAATTTTTCTTTGTTTCAGTTAACCATGTACTTAATTGGTTGTTATGGTGAGTGATATGACTGCTTATATCTTGACAATGATATCTTGACGTGTCTACCGTTAGGGATTTTGCTAAATCGTTTATTTCGCTGTATATATTATTACTACTTACAGTTATTGACATATAATGTAAGAATGAACATGTATTAATGAATACAAATAAAGAGCAGAATTTACTTGATGTCAAATAAAGTTATTAAGCACATTAAGCACAGTATGCAGGGAATAAGAACATAGCGGAGTCGCGCGCGTGCACAGTATGTGATCGCGAATTCCGTTTTCTGTGGCGGTTTATTGCACTTGAATGTTCAAATACACACACAATCGTACGTCAAAATGCCCAACTGTGTTTACGTGTTAAATAAATTAATAAAATAAATAGACGTAAATAAATCAGTTGGGTGAAACCCGGATGTGTATCAGTATATTGAGTCCGTGCATTCAGTACATAAACATAAACAAGAATTATGAATGAAATCCATGTTTTTTCCATGTTATGTGTAGATGAGCACTAAGCTAAAGAGCCACAAGGCCATGGGAGATGGCGAGTGGATGGCCAGGTTGAGGGCTTTTGCCAGCTGTGGGGTTTGGCCTTCTGGAGAAGGCAACAGACCAGCACCAAGGCAACGGAAGTGGTATGACCTCTACCAGAAGGTAAAGCAAAGTTACCTCTCATTATATAGTATGTAGTATGCAGGTCACCTGACAATGTAAGTAAAGTAAACAATGATTCTTATCTTTTCAGATTGAGAAATGCCCCATGCAGGCACATGGGCAGACCCCCCTCTTTGGAGGCTCCATGGCCTGCAATTGTGGATTCCACCTTGGCTGATGCCCCCTCTGCCCAGCCTGCTGCCTCATTCACGCCAGGTGCATCAGCATCTCCTGATGAGTCTGTGGTATGTAAATACCTTGTTATATGTGCATTCAGACTGATTTATTTATATGACTGGATTGCTCATGACATCATAAATAAACAAAGCCAATCCACCAAGATATTAGTATTCCCTAATATTCGGTCACATTCTTTTGAACAGGAAATCATCTGATTTTACTGAGTCAGCATATTTATATCTTTCTGGAAAAAATAGATTTTTATTCGTTAAATCCTTATCACAGCAGTGAATATTAGTTGAAGAACAAGGCACTTTAACATTTGTATTATAAATATCAAAATGATTCTTATAAAATCTGAATACAGATTTATGTTTTGTAAGACATACACATAAAATTTAACTTGCCATGTTCAGTTATTCACTTGGTTATGTAATTATGTTTTATGTAATATTGTTGAAATTCATACCGTAACTTAAAATGCAAACTGTTATGCTAGGAAAACCCTATATAATTTGAGCTGACCTGAATCTTTTTAACGGTTTCTGAGATTTCCAGGAGTCTGAAGTTAACTCTTGTCAACAAAAAGACATCTAGAAATATGTATACATATGTATTTGTTTTTTGTCCCACTTAACCGTCCTCATAATGTTGCTCATTTCTGGGGATTTTTGTTGTTGTTTTTTTCCAGGTTTTGGATAGTGCTGGTGTGCCAGGGGTGGACAGAGTGGACAGCCTGGCAGAGTTTCTGGTGGAGCTTAGGAATCAGCCCTCTCTGGCCCTCACCAACCAGCAGGTTAGGAACATTCAAGTTTCTCTACTTTCCCTCCTTGACCTGTTATATGTTAACACTTGCACATGTTTTGTTTTCTCATTTGCCATGTATTATATGTTCTCTCTGCTTAGGTGAGCAATATAGTTGCTCTTTGGCAGAACCTGCTGGACTATGATAAGCAGAGGGTGGTGTTTGCTGCCAGACACCAGAGCAGGCTGGACACAGGGATGTTCAGGTCCCCCAAGAAGAGGCAGGAGTTCACTCCGGGGGTGGAGAGTGTGAAGAGGCATGCACTCACCACCACTGCCCCACTTGCCCAGTGGCCAGATTGTTGTCGCCTAATAGAGACAATTTTTGTCAGGCTCTGCGCCATCCATAAGAGTCCCAAAAAGAAGGGGACAGGCACAGTGTCCAGGTGGGACCTTATCTTGGAGGACTACAAGAAAATCAGGCAGCGCATTCTGGCCAATCCTGCTGTTATGCAGCAGACCATCCTGCAGCTGGTGGATGTGAGCCACACCACACTGGTTCAGTGGCACAACAGGACAGTGAAAAGGACAGTGCAGTATTGATGCAAGGGCTGCAACTGCCTAGCCGCTTGTCTGTGGCGGCTGACCCTCTACTCCCTGCCAATGTGCGCCCCCCGTCTGCGCCCCCCCAACCAGGCCCAGCTCACCAATACCACCTGCCCACTAGCACCGTGGGCCAGGCACAGACGAAGAGGAAGAGGAAAATACCTTCAGTCCCAGTGGTTTTGTCACCGCCAACTGAGAGGCCTCAATCAAACCCAGCGGCAACTCTTTCCTGCTCCACCCCAGGTGCTCAACTGGTGATGCTGATGCCAATGGCCTCACAGAGACTAACATGGCCTGTCCTAGTTGCTGCTCCACAGGCTCTCAGGGCCAGCCTCTCCCCAACCAGGCCCAGCTCACCAATACCACCTGCCCACTAGCACCGTGGGCCAGGCACAGACGAAGAGGAAGAGGAAAATACCTTCAGCCCCAGTGGTTTTGTCACCGCCAGCCTCAATCAAACCCAGCGGCAACTCTTTCCTGCTCCACCCCAGGTGCTCAACTGGTGATGCTGATGCCAATGGCCTCACAGAGACTAACATGGCCTGTCCTAGTTGCTGCTCCACAGGCTCTCAGGGCCAGCCTCTCCTCTGCCCTTCCTGCTCCTGCTGCTGCTCCGGTTCGAAAACTGACTCTCAAAGTATAGCACAACACATGCAAAAAATGCAGGCAGTTCAGGACAGCGGAGACTGGGCATAGCCAATACAAGGGCATTATATACTGCCCCTCTGTAGAGACTGTACCAAAGGAGCAGTGGATGAAGGAATTAAAAAAAAATGAAATGGAAAAAAAATAAACACTGATCTTTGATTTGAAGTTTTATTTATGCGTATAGTTCTTTTTTTCTTTGCACTAGAGACATGGGAACTTGAGTTTTATTTATGTTTAAAGAATGCACAAGAGCCATGGACATTGGAAAGTTTTATTTCTGTGTATAGTTTTGATTCCTGTTCTTTTGCACTTGCAAAGAATGCACAAGAGTCACAAATATTTTAAAGATTTATTCATGTAATGGTCTGTGCTTTCTGTTCTTTTGCACTTGCAATGAATGCACAAGAGCCATGGACAATGGAAAATATTATGTATGTGTATTTTTCTGTTTTCTGTTCTTTTGCATATGCAACATAACTAAAAGAATAAAAATGTGAACGATTCAAGGAATTAATGAATAATTGGCTATGACTGACTGAAAAATACAGTATCTATTTCTGCAGTATCATTCAAAGGTTATAGGCACTTTTTAACATTTTGAAATTTGAGGGTTCTTTCAGAAATAAATTTTGACTTTTTTTACTATAATTTTTTAGAAAATAACTGCAACAGAGATATATTTAAACTAAAAGTGCAAAAACTCAGAACTGTGAATAAAATATCAACAATCAGTAATACAGAATTAATAAAAGGTTAATTTGTCATTTCAGAAATAATTTAATGAATGTGGACATCATTTATGTGATTTTTACTGATGAAAAACAGTGGTTTACAGCATTAAGTAACAACTTTAATTTCTGGCAACAGTGGGATTCGAACCGGTAACCTTGTGATCAACCTTTCGCCCATATAAATGAATAGGAAAATTTAAAAAAAATGTTTTAAAAATAATAACATACACTTCCAAAAACATTATTTTGGAGGACAAAGGGATAAACGTCCGTTTCTTCTCTTTTCTCCTCATCTTTTCCTTTTTTCTCTCTTTTTTCGCTTCTTTTTCTCTTCTTCCTCCTTCCATTTCTCCCCCCCTCCTTAACAGACTATTGTTCCCCAGCTTTTATGTGATTTTTACTGATGAAAAACAGTGGTTTACAGCATTAAGTAACAACTTTATGTCAGGGGCAGTAACGGAAATAGAACCCAAATGCAGGTGAAAAATATGGGTTTATTTGAAAAAGCAAACTCAGCAAAAAACAGCTCAAAATGGTCAATTAATCCTTTGTCTGGCACGGAATGGCAAGAGAGTCTAGGAGGCAAAACCACATAGGTGCAGACTGCTGCTGAAGTAAGGACAGGCAGAGGTAACAAGATGAAATCTCCAGGAACAAGCAGATGTATAAGCTTGAGAGGCCAGAGGAGGGAGATCCAGATATCAAAGCCTACAGAACCAGGCCTCAGTATCCCAGGCAGGCCAGGAGCACATATCAGACAGATGAAGCTGCTGAGAGCTCAAGAGCAAACAACAATCTGACAAAGTACAACACACACATAAGAGGAATAAGTAGAGCAATCAATAAGCAGGATAACGAGCAGTGGCAGGTGAGACAAATTGACTAATAAAATGAAACGAGGGGGCGGGGCCAAGACATGACAAATGAAGGAACACATAACAAGCAAAACAGAAGCCATGTGCTAGATGCACATGACAACCATAAACACAAACAGACAGACAAAGCCAGGCTGATCAGCCCGGGGTCCTGACACTTTAATTTCTGGCAACAGTGGGATTCGAACCGGTAACCTTGTGATCAACCTTTCTCCCATATAAATGTATAGGAAAATAGAAATAAAATGTTTTTGTCAGGGTTCTGTCACTTCGGTCTAGTGTAATTCATGGTTTTGTGACAGAGCCCTGAAACTCCCGTCATGTCATTGTTTTCATGTGAGAATGCGGCTTCTAGAGTGCTTGAGCCGTGCGCTCTTGTCTGCGTGTACTGTTTCATGTTGAAGCGTGGTGTTCAGATCCCGGCACTCATGTCTTGAGTTTCGGTTTCGTGTCAGGGTCCGGACACTCGCGCTCCATGTTCTGTCTGGTTGTGTGAGCAGGCGATCTCGAGTTCGCTCTGCCATGCGCTCTTCTGTCCACGTGTGTTGTGTTTTGTGTAGCACGCGGTTTGTGTTCAGACGCGTGCTTTTCTTGTTGTGTTGTCTTGTGTGAACATGCGGCTTATGAGTTATCTCATTAGCTGCGTGTTCGTGTTTTGTGTGAGCACATGGCTTTTGTATTTGTTTCCTGTGTGCCATGTGCTCTCACCCATCTTGTTACCTGATTATTGGTTAATTTGCCCCACATGTGTTCCCTCGTTACCCTCCTCGTTTGCTCTCCATTTATTCTCCTTGTGTTTGCAGTCCCGGGCCGGTTCGTCATTGTATCTCCCTGGATGTGTCCTGTCGTGTCGTGTTGTGTCGTGTCCAGATCCTGCCTTGACTAGCCTTGCCAGCCTGTTTTCCCCCACGGGGTAGTTTTTGTTGTTTATTTTATTTTATATGAATAAAAAGCCCTTATCTCCTGCACCATTGAGTCCTCGCCTCATCCCCAACCCTGACAGTACGAACTGGCCAGTATGAGGACTCAGCGGAGGAAGGGCTTATGTCATCCACCACCCTCCACTCTCCACAGCCCCCTCTACCAACGGATCATCCAGTTCAAGGACCTGAGCTCCCTCCGTCAGCGGGGGACTGATGTGAGAAGGTTTGCTCTGGAGTTCAGTGGTGCTGCAGAGGGGTTGGGTTCAACGATCCGGCCCTCAAGGACCTTTATAATAGTGCCCTTGATGAGCCCCTCAACTGGTGGCGAATGAGGGGGCTGGACCACCTGACATTTGGGGGGTTTGTGGAGTTCTTGGCACGTCCCCCAGCTAAGGGGGCGGCAGTGCCTCCTGTGGCGGCTGACGAAGCTGCTGCTCCCCCAGAGGCGGCTGACGAAGCTGCAGCTCCCCCAGAGGCGGCTGACGATGCTGCAGCACCCCTAGTGGCAGCCGACAATGCTTCAGCACCCCTAGAGGCGGTCGAAGAGACTGCAGCACCTCACTCTCGTAAACGGAGGAGGGGTAGGAGGAGGAATGAGTGCACCTCACCACCCCTAGAGGCGGCTGAAGAGGCTGTAGCGCCCCTTGAGGGGACCGATGAGGCTGCAGCACCCCCAGCGGTTCCTTATGAGGCTGCAGCGCCCGCAGTGGCAGCCGAAGAGGCTGCTGTGTACCCAGAGGTTGTTGATGATGCTGCAGCGCCCCCAGAGGTGGCCGACGATGTTACAGTGCCCCGGTCTCGGAAATGGAGGAGGAGAAAGGCTTCCTCCATCCCACATGGCCTGGAGGCCATCCAGGAGCCCGCTGCTGGCCTGGAGGCCGTCCCAGACCCTCCCAAGCGCCTTGCCCTGCCGGCCCCTCCCAAGCTCCTTGCCCTGCCGGCCCCTCCCAAGCTCCTTGCCCTGCCGGCCCCTCCTAAGCTCCTTGCCCTGCCGGCGCCATCCTGCCGGCTCCGCCCAAGCCCCGCTCTCTGCCAGCTCCACCCTTGAGGCAGGCTCTGCTCTTGCTGCCTGTCAAGCTGCCGGCTCCACCCTGGCCTCCTGCCGGGACTCCAGCAGCGCTAGAGCCCATCTGGTCAGTCCCACCGGCTCCACCCCGGACATCTGCCAGGGCTACTGTCGGAGCCTCTCTGGTCCGTCCCTCCGGTTCCACTCTGGCATCCTGCCAGGACTCCTGGACTGCCTGAGCCGTTACAGTGCCCCGGTCTCGGAAATGGAGGAGGAGAAAGGCTCCCCTGCCGGCGCCATCCTGCCGGCTCCGCCCAAGCCCCGCTCTCTGCCAGCTCCACCCTTGAGGCAGGTTCTGCTCTTGCTGCCTGTCAAGCTGCCGGCTCCACCCTGGCCTCCTGCCGGGACTCCAGCAGCGCTAGAGCCCATCTGGTCAGTCCCACCGGCTCCGCCCCGGACATCTGCCAGGGCTACTGTCGGAGCCTCTCTGGTCCGTCCCTCCGGTTCCACTCTGGCATCCTGCCAGGACTCCTGGACTGCCTGAGCCTCCCTGGCTCAACCCTCCCGCTCCTCCCTGGTCCCTCTAATGACTTTCTGGGCTGTACTGCTGGCACTGGCTTGGCTCCCCTCCCTCCCTCCGTCCCCTCTTTGTCTCCCAAGCTCCTTGCCCTGCCGGCCCCTCCTAAGCTCCTTGCCCTGCCGGCGCCATCCTGCCGGCTCCGCCCAAGCCCCGCTCTCTGCCAGCTCCACCCTTGAGGCAGGCTCTGCTCTTGCTGCCTGTCAAGCTGCCGGCTCCACCCTGGCCTCCTGCCGGGACTCCAGCAGCGCTAGAGCCCATCTGGTCAGTCCCACCGGCTCCACCCCGGACATCTGCCAGGGCTACTGTCGGAGCCTCTCTGGTCCGTCCCTCCGGTTCCACTCTGGCATCCTGCCAGGACTCCTGGACTGCCTGAGCCTCCCTGGCTCAACCCTCCCGCTCCTCCCTGGTCCCTCTAATGACTTTCTGGGCTGTACTGCTGGCACTGGCTTGGCTCCCCTCCCTCCCTCCGTCCCCTCTTTGTCTCTGTGTTTAGATTTTTCCTGTCTTGTGTTTTCTGTTGTGTATCGATCTTGTGTTATGTTTGTTCTGGTCTTGTGCTGTCATGTTCCTGTCTTGTTTTTGGGTGTTCCTCATTAGGGATGCCAGGTGGCGTCCCTTTTGAGGGGGGCTAGTGTCAGGGTTCTGTCACTTCAGTCTAGTGTAATTCATGGTTTTGTGACAGAGCCCTGACACTCCCGTCATGTCATTGTTTTCATGTGAGTGTGCGGCTTCGAGAGTGCTTGAGCCGTGCTCTCTCGTCTGCGTGTACTGTTTCATGTTGGAACATGGTGTTCAGATCCCGGCACTCATGTCTTGCGTTTCGGTTTCGTGTCGGGGTCCGGACACTAGCGCTCCATGTTCTGTCTGGTTGTGTGAGCGTGCGGTCTCGAGTTCACTCGGCTGTGCGCTCTTCTGTCCAAGTGTGTTGTGTTTTGTGTAGCCCGCGGTTTGTGTTCAGCTGCATGCTTTTCTTGTTGTTGTAAGGTCCGCGCACCTGGCCCAAGGAAGGTATCCAGTGGCGGATGAAGGTCTCTTGCGTGTTCGGTCTTTTCAGTGTACTGTTTCATGTTGGAACATGGTGTTCAGATCCCGGCACTCATGTCTTGCGTTTCGGTTTCGTGTCGGGGTCCGGACACTAGCGCTCCATGTTCTGTCTGGTTGTGTGAGCGTGCGGTCTCGAGTTCACTCGGCTGTGCGCTCTTCTGTCCACGTGTGTTGTGTTTTGTGTAGCCCGCGGTTTGTGTTCAGCTGCATGCTTTTCTTGTTGTTGTAAGGTCCGCGCACCTGGCCCAAGGAAGATATCCAGTGGCGGATGAAGGTCTCTTGCGTGTTCGGTCTTTTCAGCGTGCAGAGTTATTCAATTTAGGTTTAACTCAATCTGACTCCATTTTATTATCTCATCGAATTTAGGTTGAAAGGCACATTGGTTGTTTGTCGGTCTCTGATTATTCTTACATTCGAGTATTCTAATTAACTCTTTACTTTGTATTTTTCTCGTTCACTAGGAATCTATGTTGTTTTTAGGATGCCTCACGCCGGCCGCTATGCGTGGGCTCCACAATCACAAAACTCGCCATTCTAATCCTTATTCAGAGGTTTGCGGGTAATGTTTAGCCCCCTACAGCTACCCATGTAATATTCCGACATTAATCAGCGGTTCTTCTAGACCCTGAGGGGAAGGAAGA
Source organism: Sinocyclocheilus grahami (assembly GCF_001515645.1). NCBI lineage: Eukaryota > Metazoa > Chordata > Actinopteri > Cypriniformes > Cyprinidae > Sinocyclocheilus > Sinocyclocheilus grahami. Next base: position 46,912 of record NW_015506954.1, read on the forward strand.
TGATGAGGAGGAACCAATGCATATGTGAGAGACATTTTCCCGCATTTTCTCTCAGTGAGATGTGGAGACAGATGTCTGTATGTTAATGCACTGTGTGTGTATTGTCTGTCTCAGAAGATCAAAGTATTTGAGTTTCTTTTATCCTTACATTGTCTTGTGTTGTTGTTGCACGCAGCTCGTCTTATTGGCTGCGTGCTTTCATGTCCTGTTTTGTTTTGTGCTGTGTAGCACGCAGCTTGGTTTTTCATTGGCTGCGTGCTATCTTGTCTTGTGTGAACATGCGGCTTATGAGTTATCTCATTAGCTGCGTGTTTTGTTTTGTGTGAGCACATGGCTTTTGTATTTGTTTCCTGTGTGCCATGTGCTCTCATGTCAATTGTCTTGATCCCACCCATCTTGTTACCTGATTATTGGTTAATTTGCCCCACATGTGTTCCTCTCGTTACCCTCCTCATTTGCTTTCCATTTATTCTCCTTGTGTTTGCAGTCCCGGGCCAGTTCGCCATTGTATCTCCCTGGATGTGTCCTGTCATGTCGTGTCCAGATCCTGCCTTGCCTAGCCTTGCCAGCCTGTTTTCCCCCACGGGGTAGTTTTTGTTGTTTGTTTTGTTTTATTTGAATAAAAAGCCCTTATCTCCTGCACCATTGAGTCCTTGCCTCATCCCTTCATCCCCAACCCTGACAGTTTTAACAATAATTTATTGTAAACATACAGGTGCATCTCAATAAATTAGAATGTCTTGGAAAAGTTCATTTATTTCAGTAATTCAACTCAAGTTGTGAAACTCATGTATTAAATCAATTCAGTGCACACAGACTGAAGTAGTTTAAGGGTGTTTTCACACATGGCCTGTTGTTTCGGAACCTGGCGCATTTTCCCCCTTAGCTCGGTTCGTTTGGGCATATGTGAACACGGCAATCGCACTCGGATCCGCGCCAAAACAATCGGTCCGAGTTTCTGTCAGTGGTAAGTTTTGATTTAAAATATTTGTGATAACCTAACACAATAATGCTATATGCTGTATTCAAATGTGTTTACACTTGCTTGAGCAACTTAATATACACATCTAAAAGCCAAATGCATTTAATACGCTGTTTATATCAATTGAGTTTAAACGTGAATACATCTATGAAAGATTGTGTTAACTGTACTGTGTTAAAAGAGGATCACAATGCTGAAAAAAAGCACTTTCAGTATAGGCTAACTACGTTTGGATTTGAAATCAAAATAATGGATAAATGTTGTGTTTGTGGTATACAGCCGCAGATCAGGAGCGAACTGCAAACGTGTCCTGTGTGAATGCACAAGGAGTCCGTGCTGCTTCTGCACCGCATACGCACTGCAGACGGAGTATGTGTGAAATAGGCCTAACCCCTTATTTACACTGCACACGTCTGCGGCGCGTTACGGCTCCGACGCGGCTACCGGAATTGATCGCGGTCATTCTAGTCAATGCTTGCGTTTACATCAGACGCGCCGCGGCACGTTTCAAAAGCGTCCCAGAAGCGGCTCTCCACGCAGCTTCGCTAAAGATAGGCGCCTAGTCTATTTTTGACGGACGCCGCGTCCAAACCGCACAGCAAATACAAAATAAAAGTCAAAAAATCATGTCAATTTCAAAATAAATACCCTGTGCAGACTCCCGATCGTATTTCACGGTCACATATCTTTGACAGGAGGCCAGAAATGGACTACGAGCGGTTCATCCTCGAAATACAAAAACACATGACATCACAAATCCTTTTTACAAGGACAATGAGCAACCAAACAACATCTGACAGGCAAATCACGTGGTCTCGCGAATCCTACCGCTGCGCTTCTGATCCGCTTCTGGTGTGAGTTGGCACCGCGTGGAGGACGTAACAAAACCTCTTCGGAGCCGTAACGCGCCGCGGACGTGTGCAGTGTAAATAAGGGGTAACACTAGCTCGCTGTCACAGATCGGCCAGGCTCAACCACCTCCCAATCACAGCTAACACCATCACCTGAGTACTAATCACATGCACCTGTCACGGATCAGCAATCACCCTCAGTTCCCATACAAAAGCACACACCTCACATCACTCCAGTGTCCGATCTCGTTCGTTCGAAGTGCTCGCTCTATTCTTTTTCTATTCTATCTGTTTACTTTTTATTTATTATATTATTTTAAAAACCCTTGCTATGTGTACTGAGTTAAGCTAACTGAGACTTGTTATAGCACTTGTATATCGTTGCTCTTTTGTTGATTTTGATTGCTTCCATTGTCCTCATTTGTAAGTCTGCTAAATGACTAAATGTAAATGTATCTACATCTAGTAAACAACACTGCTTGGGTGATGCTCACAAAGATGGATGCAGCAGAATAACAAAACCAAAAAAAATGAAATAATAATAAACAGCTAACCATATTAAATGGAAATATTTCAGAATCTTCTCGAGCCAATATAACATTCAATGCTAATTAATTGGTAATTATAATCCAGAAATATAACTTTTTATGAAAATAAACAGTCAAAAGAGAAAGCACGATCTACTAAATATTACCACTCTGTGATATGTTTCTGTCAACAGTTTTCTCGCGTCACTAGTTTTAAATATGCAATTTTGCTGGCTAACCAATGCAGAAATGCGACCAGCTGTATATAAACTAATGTAAATAGATGGTAACAATCATGACATTAAACATTTGTGTAGGACTTGCGTATGTTTTTGTCACATTGGTCTAATGCTTGAGATGCTTCTAATGTTCGTGTCCTCTCAGCCTTGACCTACTGCTGTCCTCCACCAATGCAACATCTAGTCAACAACTTTATAATCATATGTATACATATAATGTAGTGTACTGTATACATGCCGTTTCGTTGTCAATATTTTAAAGGCTCATCTGAAGTTTCCAGCTCCATGCGGCGCTTAGCCTCACGTGTCAAAACAAAAAAACACGAGTACTTCATTGATTGTTGTGCTGGGCGATATGACGGCATATATCTTGACGATCTTGATGATGATATAACAGGTCTGTCGTTAGAGATTTAGCTTTATCATTTATTTTTCTGTATGTATCAGTAATAGGCCTCATTCACGAGTTATGAATGAATGAAACGCCTTTGTCCGGGTTCACTCCGTCTCGAATCACGCTCACGGAAAGCGCTTGAGAAACGGTGTGTTGAGAAACCAAATGTTTTTAACTCTTTTTTTTTTTTTTTTTTTGGTCTTGAGCAAGAGACTGTACAACATTCACATTACATGATTTGACTGATTTTTACGTAGAAAGGGCGACAGCCCATTTCTTTTAAAAGAAATTAACATTCATGTTTTCATAACCGCTGACCAAATTCAGAAACGAAACAAAAATTTAATCATCTTTGAGAGCAAAGGGGCCTCCTGGTGTTTCAGGGGACCTATGCAGCTTGCATACTTTGCGTATAGGGAGGATCGGCTCTGAGTCCGTGCATTCAATGCCAATTAACTCGCTGGTGTCTGTCATTAATGTTAATTATACAACAAAACAAAGGTAAAAACACTCACTGCCGAGTCACTTTTGTATGTTTAAAAAGAAACAGTTCATATCTGAGACAGTGAAGACTATGCAGTGTTTTAATTTTAAACTTTATGCAATTTCTGTAGTATTTGCTTAGTTATTACATGATAAACTGAAAAACGTATTTAATCTTTGTTCTACTGTATTTGTCCTATTGTTTGTAATTTACTTATTTTTTTCTAATTTTAATAAAAATAAAATAACAAAAATAACTATACTGAGATATATATTGTTATTGTGAAATAATTTTGAAAAATATTGTGAAATTTCTGAAATCCTGAAATCATATTTTGGTCATATCGCCCACCCTTAATTGGTCATATATTTGAGTGTCTCTTTTTAACAATCACTAATGATAACCTAACATTACGTACATTCATTTATTTATTTTAAAGAAGAATTTTGCATGAAATCCATGTTTTTCCATGTTATGTGTAGATGAGCACTAAGCTAAAGAGCCACAAGGTCATGGGAGATGGCGAGTGGATGGCCAGGTTGAGAGCAGTGATATGACCTCTACCAGAAGGTAAAGCAAAGTTACCTCTCATTATATAGTACTGTATGTAGTATGCAGGTCACCTGACAATGGTGCAAACAATATAAATAAACAATGATTCTTATGTTTTCAGATTGAGAAATGCCCCATGCAGGCACGTGAACAGACCACCCTCTTTGGAGGCTCCTTGGCCTGCAATTGTTGATTCCACACCAATAAGGTAATCAATTTGAAAATGACATTTAATGTAGCATCACATGTCTGTTAAAATGCTGCTTCACTATATATTATGCCCTTTGGTGACTGTTTTAGCAGCCTGCCACTGCCACTAAGTGTCCTGTTGCTTCAGACACGGCTCCTGGTGAAACTGCTGCATCTGCCCCACACTCATTTCTGTAGTTTGTCTATGGTGAATATTTTCTTTAATGCCTACTTAGAATCATTTTGTATTTGTTTGATAGGAGCACAACAGATTTACGCTCAAAGTAAAATAAAATGATGAAATGAAAATGCTGTATGTAACTTCCATCATGCAATTAACTTTGTTTCTCTTTTTAGTTCACCAAGTCACGCTTGGTGGGTCCAAGTCGACTTCTCTAAAACCCAACTTAGTGGATCGGAGGACCCCCAGCCCCTCTCCTCCACCCTCTGCATCCTCTCCTTCTCTTCCTAGCCCCTTTCCCCCTTCCTCTGTGAGGACTACATCTATGCCTCTGTGAGGAAACCCACCCCAGACAACAACACTTGACCGGTTCTTCACCCATCTGTTGATGGTGTGGATGCCCTACCACCTGTGAAAGTTGAGGGTTTTCTGTCCAGCTTGTGGCAAGAACCTGACAGGCTACTGTGTCCACGAGAGCTCGGAAGGTCCTGGACATCGACAGATATTATCTGATGGTGACAGAGACACTCAGGTGCACTGTATGTTTGTTTAACTGTCTGCCTGGGACCGGCTTGCCCTGCCTCTCCAGAAAATGTTCCGGCTGATCCTGACCCGCAAGTGAGTAAAACAGTGATTGTGACAAGTGGAAAGAAGACAAGCGGCTAGGCAGTTACAGCCCCTGCATCACTACTGCATTGTCCTGCATTTTCACCATCTTACTGTGCCACTGAACCAAGGTGGTATGGCTCAGGTCCACCAGCTGCAGGATGGTCTGCTGCATCACAGTTGCATTGACCAGAATGCACCGCCTAATCTACCTGTAGTCCTCTAGGATAAGGTCCCATCTGGACACTGTGCCGGTCCCCTTCTTCCTGGGATTCCGGTGGATGGCACCGACTAGCAGTTGCCAAGGGGTAATCAGCAGGGCTCTACAGTGCGACCATTTCAGTCGCATTTGCGACTGAAAACTACTGCGTGAGACTATGAAATAATATTTAGGAGCACCTGTGCGACCATGCTTGTCATGTGACACACAGCAGCCACAAACTGACCCTACTGAAAAAAAAACAATAAAACCATCACAGAAAATGTTTATGGTTTCCACAACAAATAACATTAGAAACATTACAAACCGTCAACTTTTAACCATTAAAAATGGTTTTCTGTAGTGTGTTTTGGGACATATTCCATTAGGATTTATTGGTTTTAACAAGCCACCAATACAAGGCAACCAATTACAAGTAGAGACCAACAGGGTCCATTACAGTTTTCCTTAAAACCAATACAAGTCCCATTATAACCAGTAAAACCATTACAAATTTTCTAATGGTGTCTAAAGTTTTTTTCAGCAGGGGTTTTATGAATTTTTTATTTTTATTCAAAATAATCCCAAAATATATCATGAAATATCTTGATTTTCAAATATGTGCAAGTAAATGCATTTTGTACCTTTTATAGATTGTTAGTTCTCTAGTAAAGTAGCCTAATAGTGTAATATATTAACTTTGCATAAAAATCCGTCTTTTTACTTAAGTACCAGATATAGTGCCACACCATAAAATATTTTTAATACAAATTTTTAATATTTTTAATGTGAATTTAATAAAAAAACATTGTAAGTTACTAATTAGCCTAAAACACTTTCATTGTACAAAAAGAGAGCAAAGAACGTTTACATTATCAAAGAACATTTTCACTTTAGTCCAGCGAGTTCAAGCACTCACAAAAACTCCCATAATAATCTCTAAAGATGTTTACACTGTGAAATGAATATCTTACTTACATTCGTACATCTTCACTTTGAATTATCTGGCTAATTCATCAGAAACAACAATCAACCAGCGCGCGCGGTGATGAAACGGCGTGTTTCAGCGTTGACTCATCTGAACGCCTCTGATTGGTCCTTGCGTTCATAAGCTCAACATAATCGTGTGTGATTGGTTATAATGCGCAGCGCTTTAAAAACGTGTGTCAGCCAGCGAACACAGATTTGAATTTAGCAGCTGGTGATGTTTTTCTTATATATATATTTGAAAATTGTCCGGAATATCGTTCCATAGGGTTGTCTCTGCGTTGTGTAAAACTCTATTGGTGAAACTCTAAACTCGGCTGGCACGAATCTAAATGACCCTACTGGAACTAGTTCATTATCTGGGTGGAGTGTGCAGGTAGAGTGCAATTAAAGGGACTATACATGAAAATGAGTGTAGCAAGTGGAAACACCTTTTTGACCCTGTTACACTCCCCCCTGCTGATTTCCACTTGCTTCCGGAAACACATACACACACAAAAATTAGTACTAGAACAATGACAAGAGTGAAAACACTGACCACAATATAACATCAGGTACATAACCTCAAGAACCATATACAGTAATAGGAAGAGAGAAGGAAAAAAAAATTGTATAAAGTGTTCAAAACTTTATGAAATTGTCAGTTCAATTCAGTGTAGACACTATTCCCCACAGGAATTAAAGTAGAAAAAGGGTGGCCAATCCCCTAGACACTCTTAGACAAACATGCCCATTACATGTTAGCAAAACAATGACAATTCCTACATTTGGACACACAAGTTACTCAGTAGAGAGACTTCACTTCCGTTTTTAAATCAATACCCAAAACACACCACTATAAACAATTACATTATAATTTGCATTAACCAATAGAGCAAAATGTATACCATAGAGAAAAAAAGAAATAAAAATATGAGATACCATATAAAACTCAAGCAACATAAATCATGTTTATCCCAGAACTTTTTGCTGGTTCATTATCTCAATCAATCTCGTAACTGGTTTAAACAGTCTACCAGCTCTGGATCTCACACGACTTAGTGAACGTTTAGCAGGAAAGTTATCAACACTTATATTAGACACTGAATTAGCTTCTAAAAGGCGACCACCATTAGGCATCGCAGCACTCAAGGAAACAGGAGCAAATAATTCAACTTGCTCTGCAATGGATTCAGGTACACTCCTGTCCATACCCTCAACATCATCATAACCCTCAGTTCTCAGCTGGGTTATATCAGAGCTGTCAATCACATCATACTCCAATTCATTAGACTGAGCCGTATCCAAGGCTTGTATAGTCTCAAGAACATCTGTAGCTTCCTCCACATCATCCATGTCTGCATCATTTGTGCCATCAGAAGGTAGCTGTGCTACCCACTCTTGTGTCCTGTAATTAGAAGTATCTTCTGACACATCAGCAACCACAGAATCAACACTCTCAGAGTCACTCAGTTGGTTTTCGGTCGTATCACCTACCAAGTCGTCATCAGGAAGTGGAAGAAAGTTTACTGGCATTATTAGGTTACGATGTACGGTCTTCACAATACCAGTACGACTGTGCTGAATTCTGTAGGTATGACTGTCTGCATTAAATCCAACAACAATGTACACTGTATCCTCCTAAATGTCAGCAAGCTTCCGTTTCCAACATACTCCCTTGTTGGCAAGCAAAACTCGATCACCAACATCAATTGGTCCTCCCTTGACTCTCCTATTGTACAAGTCAGCATGTCTCTTAAGCTGTTTCGTAGCAGATGCCTGTGCGATGCGCATTGCCTCCCTCATATCTCTCCGAAGAGCCTGGATGTAATTGTCATAGTTCACAACATCCGGACTGTCCAGAACAGTTTCAAATATAAGGTCAATGGGCAGCCGCGGAATCCTCCCAAACATCAACAGGAAAGGCGCATACCCCGTGGTTTCGTGGATGGTGCAATTATAAGCAAAAGTTAGAGTTTTGAGTACTTGCGGCCATTTGTTCTTGGTCTTTGCCAGTAGAGCACGTATCATATTGCCCTGCGTCCTGTTCATCCTCTCACATGCTCCGTTACCCATCGGATGATAGGGCGTTGTTCTCGACTTTTGGACTCCAGCGACATTCAACAGCTCAGCGATCAGGGCACTCTCAAAGTTGGCTCCTCTATCAGAATGGATACACCCTGGGAAGCCATAAACACAAAAGTAGTTATGCCACAGCTGATGCGCCACTGCTTTGGCAGACTGATTTGGACACAAGAAAGCATTAGCCATTTTTGTGAAGTGATCTGGTACAACAAGAACATCCAGGGACCGGTTGGCAGAGTCCTTCGCTGACCAAAAGTCTATGCAGACGAGTTCAAGGGGCTCTGTCGTAATTATGTTCTCCAACGGGGCACGACCCTCCGGTTCTGGTGTCTTGCTGATCACACATCGACGACAGCACTTCACGTGCTCTTTCACATTCTTCTCCAGGCCATACCAAAAGAACCTTTGCCGAGCAAGATACAGGGTCCGCTGCTGACCTTGATGTCCTGCTTGGTCATGAACACCTTTCAACACTATGGTTTTCACTGCATCAGGCACGACATACAGGTTGGTTTTCCTTTTGGTGACATTATTCTTTGAAACCCTGTACAACACACCATTCTTCATAAGTAGTTTTCCCCAGTGTTTCATAAGTTTCAATACAGCTGTTGGCTCATTCATTCGCTCCCTCCTATTTGGTCTCCGTCCTCTTTCGACAAAGCAAATCACCCTGCTCAAGATATTATCTTCCTGTTGTTCCTTAATTAGATGTTTATGGGACAGCACATCAAAGTCTGGTGATTCCGATGGCATTATTGCTTGCGGAAGGTGAGGCAGCAAGAAGGCATGTGACTTGATGTTTTCATCACTATGCCTACAAGAGTGCAGAACAGATTCCACTTCCTGCTTTGACATTGTGCCAGGTAAGGAGACTTTAACTGTATGGCAGGCAACGGCCACTCCTCCAGTATCAGGAGTACTGTCGAAGGGGTGAGTAGACCAGCGAAAGACATCTTGGATATGGTCTGTTTTTACAGCTTCAGCCTCTGCCAGCAATTTATCATAAGGAACTCTCGTCAGACGATGGAGTACACTAGGGTGCACAAAGGGCTCTCGGCTCAGGGCATCAGCAACTAAATTTTTTGGACCAGGAATGTACTTAATATCAAACTGGTATGGTGCTAGTTTAACAACCCATCTGTTCGCATGCATCCAATTTAGCTTTGGACAGAATATACCTTAATGGATTGTTGTCTGTCCAGACAGTAAATTTCTGACCCCTGAGCCAATGATGAAATTTGTCACAGATAGCCCATTTCATGGCGAAAAACTCCAATCTGTGCGCAGGGTATCGTGACTGAGCATAGGTAAGTGACTTGCTTGCGAAAGCGACCGGCCTAGCTACCGTTCCACCAGCAGGAAGCTGGGACAATACTGCCCCGAGTCCATTACTTGACGCATCCACTGAAAGCAAGAATGGCTCTTCAAAATTTGGATGGGACAACACGACTTTTTCAAGCAAGGCTTTCTTCAGTTGTACAAACGCTTGCCTACGCTCCTCAGTCCAATCTGAAGACGTCAACTCTCTCTGATACATTAGATGCTTCCGTTTTCCACGTGCAGCCTTTGTTCCAGTTGTAAGATTGAACAATGGTTTGGCAATAGCCGAACACTCTTCAATGAACTGCTGGTAAAACACTACCATACCCAGAAAAGATCATAATTTCTGCCGGCAGGGGACATTAGTACCTTCAACCATAAGATCATCTTCATTGACCGAAGCTATGGTGTGGACTTTTTCAGGATCGGTAGCAATACCGTCCGCACTGATGAAGTGACCTAAAAATTTTACAGAACTCTGCAAGAGATGACATTTCTTCGGAGCAAGCTTGCAGAGGGTTAAACACAATTTCCAGACACTCTAACGCAAGCTCTTCGGTGGGTGCAAATACCAGGACGTCATCCAGATAACATAATAGACTGTTGAAATTCTGATCCCCGAATATAGTCAACATCATCCGCATGAAAGTGGCCAGACTGTTACACAGCCCCTGCGGTAAACGATTATATTCGTATAACCCAAAAGGTGATGTAAACGCTGTGTATTTCCGGTCATCTTCATGAACTTCTACATTATAGTAGCCAGATGTGAGGTCCATAGTTGAAAAATAAGCATTTCCACCCAACGCAGCAAGAGCGTCCGCTTGATGGGGAAGAGGATGCGCGTCTTTGAATGTGCGAGCATTAATCCAACGAAAGTCTGTGCATATTCTCAAATCTCCTGACTTCTTCCAGACTAGGACAAGAGGTAATGCAAACTCGCTACTAGATTTCCGTATGATCTCACGTTCTTCCATCTCATTCAAAGCTTGCCGAAATTTGTCATATTGATTTGGAGCAAGGCGTCGATACGGCAACCGAAAGGGTTTGTCGTCACTCAGGCGAATGCGATGAACAAAGCCTGTTGCTTTTCCACAGTCCAACTTGTGTCTGGAAAAGATAGAATGGTACTGAGAGATAAGCTGAACAAGTTTTGCTTTGCAGTCTGCTGACACATCGCAAGACTCCACATCCAAGTCAGCTAAGCCCAAGTCACGTAAGACTGCCGTGCCATCAGCAGAGTCATTCGGTCCAGAAATGACAGGTAAGCTTAGAGCATCTGATACACTCATCTCATCCTGTCTGTCAGTTAAAACATCAGCTGTTCTCTGAACTTTTTGTTCTAGATCAAATGAGCAACCATCAGGAAATTCAGAGCTGTCAAAATCCTGCAAGGCCATGCAAGGAAAAGCATCAGCAAGCGTAGAATTTCTTTTCAAAGTCACTGCTTTCTCAGAAGGATTTATCACTTTGAGCGGGACCCATCCATCCTTACGTATCAAAGCTACCGTTTTTCCAACCAGCACTGACCTTGGCCTTGATTTTACTCTACTGGGCTCTAAAATGACAGCACTGCCAGCTGAGATTTCTTGCGTGCTTTGCAATCTGCCCCAAACTAAGTTTTCAGTCATGGGCTCGAGTGACACTGCCTTTTTGATTTTTACTGTTCCCACTAAATCAGGGACAGTACCATTTCTCCACTTCTCCACATTGGCTAGCAGGTCAAGTAACTTGTTTTGTTCAGTGTTATCATACTCACAATCAGACACACGTATTAGTAACTCTGCAGAGCTTCTTAACTGATGAATCAAATGTTTCAAAAGGTTACTACCAAGAATTAGATCATCACTCTGGCCATCGACTACCAAAGTCGGAACAGTGACGTGACAGCCGTACACGTCCATGTCCAGCTCACACACTCCTAAAGGGTTTGTTCTGGTGCCTCCACATCCGACTAAAACAACATCTGTTGGGGCAAATGAAAGGTTTGACAGCACACCAGTACTTTTACTGTTCCCACTAAATCAAGGACAGTACCATTTCTCCACTTCTCCACATTGGCTAGCAGGTCAAGTAACTTGTTTTGTTCAGTGTTATCGTACTCACAGTCAGACACATGTATTAGTAACTCTGCAGAGCTTCTTAACTGATGAATCAAATGTTTCAAAAGGTTACTACCAAGAATTAGATCATCACTCTGGCCATCGACTACCAAAGTCAGAACAGTGACGTGACAGCCGTACACGTCCATGTCCAGCTCACACACTCCTAAAGGGTTTGTTCTGGTGCCTCCACATCCGACTAAAACAACATCTGTTGGGGCAAATGAAAGGTTTGACAGCACACCAGTACTCAGCAGTTGTGGTAAGATCTTGGAGCTCATGGTGCAAGCCATGGACCCACTGTCGAGCATTGCTTTTGCCTCAACTTTTCCACCAATAATCACTGAAGTGTAGAAAAGATCCTCATATGCCTCAAGTTTTTGTGTATTTTGCAAGACAACTGTACATTCGGAACTATACTCTTCACATACACTTATATATACAGATTCCAGATCACAATCCAACAATGATGGGGGATCATCATTTGGCCTTACACTCCCAGATTTGACAGGTAAGCTTAGAGCATCTGACACACTCATCTCATCCTGTCTGTCAGTTAAAACATCAGCTGTTCTCTGAACTTTTTGTTCTAGATCAAATGAGCAACCATCAGGAAATTCAGAGCTGTCAAAATCCTGCAAGGCCATGCAAGGAAAAGCATCAGCAAGCGTAGAATTTCTTTTTAAAGTCACTGCTTTCTCAGAAGGATTTATCACTTTGAGTGGGACCCATCCACCCTTACATATCAAAGCTACTGTTTTTCCAACCAGCACTGACCTTGGCCTTGATTTTACTCTACTGGGCTCCAAAATGACAGCACTGCCAGCTGAGATTTCTTGAGTGCTTTGCAGTCTGCCCCAAACTAAGTTTTCAGTCATGGGCTTGAGTGACACTGCCTTTTTGATTTTTACTGTTCCCACTAAATCAGGGACAGTACCATTTCTCCACTTCTCCACATTGGCTAGCAGGTCAAGTAACTTGTTTTGTTCAGTGTTATCATACTCACAATCAGACACACGTATTAGTAACTCTGCAGAGCTTCTTAACTGATGAATCAAATGTTTCAAGAGGTTACTACCAAGAATTAGATCATCACTATGGCCATCGACTACCAAAGTCGGAACAGTGACGTGACAGCCGTACACGTCCATGTCCAGCTCACACACTCCTAAAGGGTTTGTTCTGGTGCCTCCACATCCGACTAAAACAACATCTGTTGGGGCAAATGAAAGGTTTGACAGCACACCAGTACTCAGCAGTTGTGGTAAGATCTTGGAGCTCATGGTGCAAGCCATGGACCCACTGTCGAGCATTGCTTTTGCCTCAACTTTTCCACCAATAATCACTGAAGTGTAGAAAAGATCCTCATATGCCTCAAGTTTTTGTGTATTTTGCAAGACAACTGTACATTCGGAAATATACTCTTCACATACACATATATACAGATTCCAGATCACAATCCAACAATGATGGGGGATCATCATTTGGCCTTACACTCCCCCCCTCCACATGCAGGCCTATTCGTTTTCCGTACGTGGAAGAGCATCCAACTCGGGCATCCTAACGGCAGCTGTGCAGGCTTTGGCTTTAGGACACTCTACACGTGAATGTCCTGCTTTGTAACAAAGAAAACACAGATGATTTGCTCTGCAGTGAAAATGGGTGGTGTGGCTAATATCTCCACACACCTCACATGGTAGAGTAGGCTTCCCTCTGCTTCTCTGTGACTTAAATGCACGATGCTCTGTACCAGCCTGATTTCTTGATTGCCCTTGGTCCAAGACACGTTCCAACATCGCTAAGATTCGTTCCATGGGTTCAACAGGCTCTTTAGTTGGAGTTTAGTATAGAACAGACTCAGGTGTAACAGTTGACTCAACCTTTGTTTCAGTAGGCTGAACAGCAACTTCCTGTTTCAGAAGAGTAACAGCTGGGGGCACTCTAGACACAGAGCTACATCGTTTCTCTCTACCATACTCTTCCAAACGTGCATGTACATCAGCTGCTGTCCACTGCTCCAACGATCTGCACTTAAAAATTAGTGAAAGCTCAAGATCTGGACAATGTCTGATAAACATTACAGTGAGCTCATGGGACAGATCATCAGTCTTCTTATTTTGTCTCTTTAAGCAGTCCAGCCGAGTCGTCCAGTCCAGATTTGACAGGTAAGCTTAGAGCATCTGACACACTCATCTCATCCTGTCTGTCAGTTAAAACATCAGCTGTTCTCTGAACTTTTTGTTCTAGATCAAATGAGCAACCATCAGGAAATTCAGAGCTGTCAAAATCCTGCAAGGCCATGCAAGGAAAAGGAATTTCTTTTTAAAGTCACTGCTTTCTCAGAAGGATTTATCACTTTGAGCGGGACCCATCCATCCTTACGTATCAAAGCTACTGTTTTTCCAACCAGCACTGACCTTGGCCTTGATTTTACTCTACTGGGCTCCAAAATGACAGCACTGCCAGCTGAGATTTCTTGAGTGCTTTGCAGTCTGCCCCAAACTAAGTTTTCAGTCATGGGCTTGAGTGACACTGCCTTTTTGATTTTTACTGTTCCCACTAAATCAAGGACAGTACCATTTCTCCACTTCTCCACATTGGCTAGCAGGTCAAGTAACTTGTTTTGTTCAGTGTTATCATACTCACAATCAGACACACGTATTAGTAACTCTGCAGAGCTTCTTAACTGATGAATCAAATGTTTCAAAAGGTTACTACCAAGAATTAGATCATCACTCTGGCCATCGACTACCAAAGTCGGAACAGTGACGTGACAGCCGTACACGTCCATGTCCAGCTCACACACTCCTAAAGGGTTTGTTCTGGTGCCTCCACATCCGACTAAAACAACATCTGTTGGGGCAAATGAAAGGTTTGACAGCACACCAGTACTCAGCAGTTGTGGTAAGATCTTGGAGCTCATGGTGCAAGCCATTGACCCACTGTCGAGCATTGATTTTGCCTCAACTTTTCCACCAATAATCACTGAAGTGTAGAAAAGATCCTCATATGCCTCAAGTTTTTGTGTATTTTGCAAGACAACTGTACATTCGGAAATATACTCTTCACATACACATATATACAGATTCCAGATCACAATCCAACAATGATGGGGGATCATCATTTGGCCTTACACTCACCCCCTCCACATGCAGGCCTATTCGTTTTCCGTACGTGGAAGAGCATCCAACTCGGGCATCCTAACGGCAGCTGTGCAGGCTTTGGCTTTAGGACACTCTACACGTGAATGTCCTGCTTTGTAACAAAGAAAACACAGATGATTTGCTCTGCAGTGAAAATGGGTGGTGGGGCTAATATCTCCACACACCTCACATGGTAGAGTAGGCTTCCCTCTGCTTCTCTGTGACTTAAACGCACGATGCTCTGTACCAGCCTGATTTCTTGATTGCCCTTGGTCCAAGACACGTTCCAACATCGCTAAGATTTGTTCCATGGGTTCAACAGGCTCTTTAGTTGGAGTTTGGTATAGAACATACTCAGGTGTAACAGTTGACTGAACCTTTGTTTCAGTAGGCTGAACAGCAACTTCCTGTTTCAGAAGAGTAACGGCTGGGGGCACTCTAGACACAGAGCTATATCGTTTCTCTCTACCATACTCTTCCAATCGTGCATGTACATCAGCTGCTGTCCACTGCTCCAACGATCTGCACTTAAAAATGAGTGAAAGCTCAAGATCTGGACAATGTCTGATAAACATTACAGTGAGCTCATGGGACAGATCATCAGTCTTCTTATTTTGTCTCTTTAAGCAGTCCTCGGCCATGTCTATGGCTCTATTTAGCCACAGCCAATAATCAAAGGGGTCCTCACCAGTGCATGGGAGTGTGCTATAAAAATCAGCTAATGGCATGCTAGAAAAAGCTGTGTCACTGAAGTGTTGTTTCAGCAAATCAAAAATAGGACTTGGACTTTTGGACAAATCAATAGAGGGGTTACTGCGCAAGCCCACCCTCACAACTTCCCGTGCCCGCCCCATAAGTCTACTCATGACTTCATTAGCTTGTTCTTCGACTGGCATCCCTATTTTGCGCAAATATGACAGCACTATGGCTTCCCACTCATGTATTGTGTATGGATCAGCCCGATCACCCCTAAAACAAACAGGTTCTTTGATTTCAGATTTTAGAACTCTGTTCAAGACAGATGAGTCCGCATTACTTGAACTACACATTTTAGACTCTAAACAGGAAGCAATGCTCTCCCCCATAGAGCGTCCCATTCGTTCTACCATTCCCATGATTAATTCCATCGACTCATCCCCCCTCAGACTTGGTTGTTTCAGTCCTCCTTCACTAAACTGAGGTGGTCGAGGACTTGAATAATCATTTACATCTTGAACAGCCTCTAAGGCAGACATTGGAGTCGATGTGACAGGAGTATAATCAAGTCTGCCTCTCCCAACTGATGGCATAGGAGAAAACATGAAGAGACCTCTACCTCTACCAAAACTGTTCTCTAACTCCATATTTTATATTGACAATACCAATGTTGAACAAAAAAAGATTATCCAAATGAAAAAATATATACACTCCTTTTATTGATAAGAAACTCAGGAGGAAAAAAATAAAAAATAAAAACAAAAAAATCTTCAGTTCTCAAAATGTTCTCAGTCCAAAGTTCTGTAAAACTGTATTAGTTCAGATTTCAGTCTTCTCCACAATAATACTTATCAATAACCCTTAAAAAAAAGGGGTTTTTTTCACAAAAAAAAATTACTTCAAAGTTCAATCTTCAATGGCTATTGTTGTAAAATAAGTCAATAATGCTTTCAAATGGATACCACAATACCAGAACTTTGCTCCTCTCTCAACGGTGAAACGTGTTCCTTTACTCCTCCTTGTGGACAAAAGCGGTATTGCGCCAAACAGCTCCGACGCAAAAACTCTCTCGTCACCCACAGCACGAACTCCTCTGGAAATCTCTGATAGGTAAAAAATAAAAATAAAAAAAAATCTCCGATCAGTCATTTCAGCACGCTGCTTCCAGAGTCACGGTCATGGCACCATTGTAACGGGGGTTGTCTCTGCGTTGTGTTGTGTAAAACTCAGGATGGATACCAATTCGCGCTTGAAGACAGACTTTTTATTCTGTTGACAACATATTAAACAGCAGTGATCAGATTCGCAAATCACCCTTGTGCATGGTGGCAGCCAGTCACCCTCTCGGCTGGCGCAAATCTAAATTACTAACATTTATATAAACAGTTATACAACAACACAATTGAGAAATATGTACCTGTTGACAACATATTAAACAGCGGTGATCAGATTCGCAAATCACCCTCGTGCATGCTCTATAATAAGGTGAACAAACTTGATGTTACCATACAATATACTTTTATCACGGAGCACTCACTCACCGCAGCCAGTCACCCTCTCGGCTGGCGCGAATCTAAATGACCCTACCGGAACTAGTTCATTATCTGGGTGGAGTGTGCAGGTAGAGTGCAATTAAAGGGACCATACATGAAAATGAGTGTAGCAAGTGGAAACACCTTTTTGACCCTGTTACACATGGTCTGTCTGTCTGGATTATGATTGGCTGGCAGGTATGCAGTAAAACAGTTCAATGCACAGGGAGATTCAAATCAGTTTAATCACCGTTCTATATTAATGCACTGCTTTAATTGATGCACTCTAACCAACACGCATCATATGAGGCGCCGGACTGGACAAAAGTGAAGTGAATGTGCGAGAGAGAGCGAGTGAGTTATTCTGTGAGAAGTTCTGTGGTGTAAAACGCAACGCTATTATCCTGCAATTTCCACGATGTTTAAGGGAAATTTAATATTACATTGTATAATTTTGTTGCACTACATTAGATGTCAGTGCAACGATGTACAAAGATATTTCCCCGACCTAAACGCTTGTGTGACATTTTATGAAGAAACTATGCTATCAAGAAATTTTAAGAGCATGGAGCATTGTAATAGGCTATTGGAGGAACATTCTCGTATTCTGTCTAGGATGTTGGACCATTTGAGACACTCTCAGGTAGCCTAATTATTAGTTGTAGACATGACTAACTTAATCATGAAAAAATTATAGTATCAGTTTAACGTATTCTCTTTGCATATAGGATAATCAAATTACGTCCATGCTATCGGAGTAACATGACAGCCTCTCAGAAATGTTATTGCAATTGGAAATAATCCTCCACCCCCAATTCACACCAGCAATTCGAATATCTGTGTGTAGGACTGGAGGGCGACCAAGGTGAGTATGTTCATTTTTATGTTTTTTAATATTTATTTGAGAAAGATTTATCTACAAGTTCATACTCCAATACCATTAAATTATGCCAATTTATTCATGGGTAAATTTGAACAGGATCATATCTATAATAACAATCCGTCTTATTGATATATTAAGGTTTGGATGCCATATATTGATGATTGTTTGATGACAAGGTCAGGTTCTGAATGAGAATTAGCCTTGATCTATTTGTGTCATTCATTAATTCGAAAATATATCAATCAATTAAATTCACACTGGAAAAGAGCCGTGATTCGATCATTTATTTGGATGTGAAAGTAACTAAGATTGAAAAGTCATTACATACAACAGTATTTCGAAAACCAACTGATAAAAATACGATATTGGCTATTGGTAATTATCATCCAGTTCCTCTAAAACGAAGTTTACCTTATAGTCAATTATGTAGATTAAAACGTAATTGTAGACTACTACATGTGAATTTATGTATAGGAATTTTGTTGCTTTAACTAATTTTAATGAAGTAATTTGAGCAAGCAGCTAAAAAATAAATAAAAATTCAGTGCAGAATTACAATGTAATGAAAATTAATTCTAAAGTG
>NW_015506954.1:65930-67108 GCF_001515645.1 Sinocyclocheilus grahami
TTTTTTACTAATAAGGAAGTGTACCGGTTAAAGAAATTGGTGAGAAAACTCAGTACTGAATTAAGTAATGATGATGGTGAAAAGAGCTGATTTGATGATATTGTGATGAACGCTGGGGGAGTTCGTTTCTTAGTTGGGCCTTGGCCCCGCCTATAGGAACCTTTTTGTAGCATGTTCTCGTCTGATGGACAATGTATGGATAATTGAACTCACCTGGAGGACGTTTAAGGAGGAGAACAGGTGAGAGGGGGGGGAGGTGTTTTTGGGCGCTCAGGGAAAGATGGGGATGCTTGGTGTTGCTCGAGACCATTAGGGTTTGTCCGGCAACGAAGATAGTTAGATAAATGGATGGAATTTGTGTAGCTAGATAACGTTGGGGAGGGTTTAGGAGCGCTGACCATATAAGGAGACCGTATTGTGTGCAAAGAGGACTCATGCGTATTCCAGATATTGTGATTCCCAAGGAGAAGTGTGCTGTGTACCAAAGACTAATTACTGCCAGTGACGTTGTGATTAATTGCCGTAACTGCGGAGACGATAAAGCGAAAAGGAGCGCGTGCTTTCTTTGAAGATACGGATCCGGCACGGCTGATTCCTTTCCCCAGACCCCGGGGTGGGGTCTTGTGTCCGGGAAACGGGGAAGTGTTTTACATTTTAAGTCTCTTTATGTGTTGCGTGTATGTGTGAGTGTGTATGGTAGTTCTGAGTTTTAAAGTTGATATGAACATGATTACTCCGTCTCCGTGTACGGGACTGGGGAGGCGCTGATCTTTTCACCTGTTAAACCGATTGTGTGATCACGATTTCTAGTGTGCCGTGTGGGGCTGGGAATAACCATTAGAGTGCAGTGTCGTGCAGTGTTGAAGTTTCACTTGTGTAGCGCCGTTTGTCCTAGTGTAGGTGTACGGAGTGAAATGTTCGTTGGACTTATTTAAATGTCTCTTTACATAACGGTTATATTTTTCTATGTATAATTGTCAAATAAAGTAAGTTTCTATAAAATCCTAGTGTTGTGATATACCATCTGGCCTCCATTAATTTGATTGAACCTCTTTAAGATAAAAGAGAGGTTTATTACAATATTCAGTGGTTTGTTTTTACTGTTTTATTTCTCATTTCTTATGAGTGAGGTCAATATTGCATCAGTGAATGTAAATGGAGCTAGGGACGTGAGAAAA
>NW_015506954.1:69104-71172 GCF_001515645.1 Sinocyclocheilus grahami
GCCCTGTCCGCTTCCCTGGCCCTGTCCGCTTCCCTGGCCCTGTCCGCTTCCCTGGCCCTGTCCGCTTCCCTGGCCCTGTCCGCTTCCCTGGCCCTGTCCGATTCCCTTGCCAGAACCCCTTCCCAGGCCGATGCCCTGTCCGCTTCCTTGGCCTTGTCCGCTTCCCTGGCCCTGTCCGATTCCCTGGCCAGAACCCCTTCCCAGGCCGATGCCCTGTCCGCTTCCTTGGCCTTGTCCGATTCCCTGGCCCTGTCCGATTCCCTGGCCGATACCCTGTCCGCTTCCCTGGTCCTGTCCGATTCCCTGGCCAGAACCACTACCCTGGCCGATACCCTGTCCGCTTCCCTGGCCCTGTCCAGAACCACTACCCTGTCTGTTTCCCTGTCCAGAACCACTGCCCTGGCCGATGCCCTGTCCGCTTCCCTGGCCCTGTCCAAAACCACTGCCCTGGCCGATGCCCTCGCCGATGCCCTGGCCAGAACCGCTTCCCTGACCACTGTCCTGTCCTCTTCCCTGGTCACTGCCCTGGCCGCTTCCCTGGCCAGAACCGCTTCCTTGACCACTGCCCTGTCTGCTTCCCTGGCCAGAACTGCAGCCCTGACCGATGCCCGGACTGCTTGCTTGACCAGAACTACTTCCCTGACTGCTTCCCTGGCCCTGTCCGATTCCCTGACCATAACCGCTTCCCTGGCCGCTACCCTGGCCATAACCGCTGCCCTGGCTGCTTCCCTGGCCGCTTCCCTGGCCATAACCGCTGCCCTGGCCGCTTCCCTGGCCACTGTCCTGACCTGAACCGCTTCCTTGACCCCTGCCCTGGCCAGAACCGCTTCCTTGACCACTGCCCTGTCCGCGTCCCTTGCCAGAACTGCTTCCCTGGCCGCTTCCCTGACTGCTTGCTTGGCCCTGTCCGCTGCCCTGGCCAGAACCGTTTCCTTGACCACTGCCCTGTCCGCTTTCCTGGCCTGACCTGCTTCCCTGGCCGCCTCCCTTACTGCTTGCTTTGCCCTGTCCGCTTCCCTGACCGATGCCCTGGCCGCTTCCCTGTCCCTGTTCGATGCCCTGGCCGATGCCCTGGCCGCTTCCCTGGCCCTGTCCGCTTCCCTGGCCGATGCCCTGGCCCTGTCCGCTTCCCTGGCCAGAACCACTTCCCTCGCCGATGCCGTGTCCACTTCCCTGGCCACTGCCCTGTCCGCTTCGCTGACCACTGCCCTGGCCGCTTCCCCGACCCTGTCCGATTCCCTGGCCAGAACCGCTTCCCTGGCCGATACCCTGTCCACTTCCCTGGCCCTGACCACTGCCCTGGCCATAACCACTTCCCAGTCCGATGCCCTGGTCGCTTCCCTGGCCAGAACCGCTTCCCTGGCCACTGCCCTGTCCTCTTCCCTGGCCTGGTCCGCTTCCCTGGTCACTGCCCTGGCCACTTCCCTTGCCAGAACCGCTTCCTTGACCACTGCCCTTTCTGCTTCCCTGGCCAGAACCGCTTCCCTGACCGATGCCCTGACTGCTTGCTTGGCCCTGTCCGCTTCCCTGGCCAGAACCGCTTTCCTGGCCGATGCCCTGTCCACTTCCCTGGCCCTGGCCGCTTCCTTGACAACTGCCCTGTCCGCTTCCTTGACCAGAACTGCTTCCCTGCCTGCTTGCTTGGCCCCGTCCACTTCCCTGACCATAACCATTTCCCTGACCGATGCCCTGGCCACTTCCATGGCCGCTTCCTCGACCACTGCCTTGTAAGCTTTCTTGACCAGTACTGCTTCCCTGGCCAGAACCGCTTCCCTGGCCCTGTCCGCTTCCCTGGCCAGAACCGCTTCCTTGACCACTGCCCTGTCTGCTTCCCTGGCCCTGTCCGCTTCCATGACCAGAACCGCTTCCCTGGCCCTGTCCGCTTCCCTGGCCAGAACCGCTTCCTTGACCACTGCCCTCTCCGCTTCACTGGCCAGAACCGCTTCCTTGACCACTGCCCTGTCTGCTTCCCTGGCCCTGTCCGCTTCCATGACCAGAACCGCTTCCCTGGCCCTGTCCGCTTCCCTGGCCAGTACTGCTTCCCTGGCTGATTGCTTGCCGCTGTCCA
>NW_015506954.1:71182-73375 GCF_001515645.1 Sinocyclocheilus grahami
GCCGCTGCCCTGGCCGCTTCCCTGGCCACTGTCCTGACCTGAACCGCTTCCTTGACCCCTGCCCTGGCCAGAACCGCTTCCTTGACCACTGCCCTGTCTGCTTCCCTGGCCCTGTCCGCTTCCATGACCAGAACCGCTTCCCTGGCCCTGTCCGCTTCCCTGGCCAGAACTGCTTCCCTGGCTGCTTGCTTGACCCTGTCCACTTCCATGACCAGAACCGCTTCCCTGGCCCTGTCCGCTTCCCTGGCCAGAACTGCTTCCCTGGCTGCTTGCTTGACCCTGTCCACTTCCCTGACCAGAAGCGCTTACCTGGCCCTGGCCACTTCCCCGACCATAACCGCTTCCCTGACCGATGCCTTGGCCGCTTCCCTGATTGGGCAGCTGACCCAGTGCATTGTGATTGGCTGAACACCGCAAGCACTCGTCGGAAATGTAACGCCCCTTACCACAATCGCCAGCTTCATCTTTCAAAATAAATGTAAAGACAGAGCCCGAAAGGGGAACAGAGTTGCGTGACAGACACAGTGATGAAGCTGGTGTTTGCAGTACACAAGCCACGGTTAAGTCAGTTGACTCCACTGTGATGTCTCTCTCTCTCTCTCTCTCTCTCTCTCTCTCTCTCGGAGTGTTCTTTTTCAGAATCGGTGGGGCAGGATAACCCAATAGTCCCTGAGGACCGGACTGCTAAACGATATCCCGAGGTCCAAAGCCGTGCAGAGGAAGAATATGGATTTGTATGGGGGTATCATCAACCTGATGCTCCAGAGGCTGCCCAGATAAGGGAGAGGGTTGTTGCATCCAGTATCGAAAGAAATCCGAGATCAGAGTCTGCTGTGGAAGGTGGGCTGTCTGGTGGAAATTTACATCCTGTTGCTGTGGATATTGGTTCGGGTGAGGTGCAGCAGGAGAGTGGGGACCAGAGGATGGAAGCTAGAGGCTCCCTTCCAGAGCCATGTCCTCAAAGGATTCAGCCAGCTCGTTCTCGGAGACCACCAGCTTGGACTAGGGATTATAATTTGATGTGACTCGAGGATGAGTCCGGTCTATCCGAGGGGAGGGGATAGTGTGATGAACGCTGGGGGAGTTCGTTTCTTAGTTGGGCTTTGGCCCCGCCTATAGGAACCTTTTTGCAGCATGTTCTCGTCTGATTGACAATGTATGGATAATTGAACTCACCTGGAGGACGTTTAAGGAGGAGAACAGGTGAGAGGGGGAGAGGTGTTTTTGGGCGCTCAGGGAAAGATGGGGATGCTTGGTGTTGCTCGAGACCATTAGGGTTTGTCCGGCAACGAAGATAGTTAGATAAATGGATGGAATTTGTGTAGTTAGATAACGTTGGGGAGGGTTTAGGAGCGCTGACCATATGTTCCAAGAGCGTTTCAAGGAGACTGTATTGTGCGCAAAGAGGACTCATGCGTATTCCAGATATTGTGATTCCCAAGGAGAAGTGTGCTGTGTACCAAAGACTAATTACTGCCAGTGACGTTGTGATTAATTGCCGTAACTGCGGAGACGATAATAAAGCGAAAAGGAGTGCGTGCTTTCTTTGAAGATACGGATCCGGCACGGCTGATTCCTTTCCCCAGACCCCGGGGTGGGGTCTTGTGTCCGGGAAACGGGGAAGCGTTTTACATTTTAAGTCTCTTTATGTGTGAGTGTGTATGGTAGTTGTGAGTTTTAAAGTTGATGTGAACATGATTACTCCGTCTCCGTGTACGGGACTGTGGAGGCGCTGATCTATTCACCTGTTAAACTGATTGTGTGACCACGATTTCTAGTGTGCCATGTGGGCTGGGAATAACCACTAGAGTGCAGTGTAGTGCAGTGTTGAAGTTTCACTTGTGTAGCGCCGTTTGTCCTAGTGTAGGTGTACGGAGTGAAATGTTCGTTGGACTTATTTAAATGTCTCTTTACATAACGGTTATATTTTTCTATGTATAATTGTCAAATAAAGTGATAATTTTCTATAAAATCCTAGTGTTTGATTGAACCTCTTTAAGATAAAAGAGAGGTTTATTACACTGGTGGCAGCGGTGGGATCAAAATAATAAATAAAACGATGGAGGAAGAGGGCATGTCTGTGTCACAATCAGAAGCAAATGCGTCCGTTTCAAGTGGCGTCATGATAGCTGTCGGGGTCTGTTAGGAAACAACGAGGCTGGATTCAGGTGCGGGTTCAAAAGGGACTTTTAT
>NW_015506954.1:73621-75925 GCF_001515645.1 Sinocyclocheilus grahami
GGATGCCGGAGGTAGCCCACGGTTCCTGAACGCACAGAGAGGTGCGGGACACAAAACAGACTGCTACGAGCACTGGAGCCTGGACGAGACAAGACAGAACTGGTGAGCGATAATACTAGGACAGTCAGAGCACGGGAAAGAATCACAACGAACTGACAACATACAGAGAAACACGAGGAGCTATAAGGGGAAGCTAATGAGATGACCAGACCCAGGTGTGAAACACGGAGGGCGGGGACAACGATCATGCTGACATGCTCACGTGGCGAGCTGTCAAAACAACTCACGCACAACACACAAACACAGAGACAGGTGATCAGACGCGAGACCCGACAGATAGCTGTTAACTCTAATGCAATTCCAGTTTCTCGCCCTCTTTTCATGCCAGAAACGTGTACTGAGGTAGGACAGGAATGGTTGGATTGGTCTGAGCAATTCGAGATGGCAGCACAAGTAAATGGGTGGGATAATGAGCTTAAGTTAAAGTTTATCTCTTTATTATTTTCTGGTCGAGCCAGAGATATTTATGGTGGACTTCCTTATGAAGCAAAGAATAATTATGCCCTTTTAAAAGATGCAATGGGTAAGTGTTTAGAGCCTTGTGAGAGTGCAGACTGGAATCGGGTGAGTTTTTCCTCCCGACGTCGGCTCCCTAATGAGACCGCTCGTGAGTTTGGTAATGCATTAAGACGCTTGATTTATAAAGCCTACCCTTCTGCTGATGCTGCTACGCAAGATTTATTGGCTCGTGATCACTTCGTTGCGCATGTAGGTAGTGGCGATATGCGTATACATTTGCGTAGTGCGAAATCTACTACTTTAGAAAGTGCCATTAATTTAGCATCTGAATTGGAGCTTATTCGGAATTTGGAACATGCATATTGCTCAGATTCTAAAGTCCGTGGTTTGAGTGCTCAGAATTCGTCGGATAATAAGGTTGAAGTTTTACTGGGCATAGTGGAGGAATTGCGTCAAGAAGTTAAGGCTTTACAAGTTACTGTAAAGGATATGCAGGTGAAGTATGTGCCAGCTCCTGTACGCACCACTCCTGTGACAAGTCCATCTGAGCCATCGGTCCGTTTTCGGACCGAAGCATGTTGGGAATGTGGTTGTACTAGACACTTACGTAGGAATTGCCCTTATTTGCAGGGAAACTAGAGGGGGCAGGCACAACAGGCCAAATGCCTGCCCCCATGTCTGTGTCTGATAAATTGGCCTCAGTTTCTACAACCGGTGCTGGAGTTTTTCTGACAGGTAAAGTAGGTGGGTGTGAAACGCGTTTATTGATTGACACTGGCGCACAGATTTCTATTGTACCCAAGCAGTTTTGGTTAAATGTAACTAATGGGGGGTCCAGTTTAGATGGATATCAGGGTAGAGTAGCCGTGGCGAATGGTGGGGAAATGTCAATCTTGGGTCGTTGGCAGACTGTATGCCAGTTTGATTCCTTGGCTGTGATCGTTGAGTTTTTGGTGGCTGATGTTACCCCCCAAGAATTACTGTTGGGTACAGATTTTCTTTCTAAATGGATTGGTCTGAGCAATTCGAGATGGCAGCACAAGTAAATGGGTGGGATAATGAGCTTAAGTTAAAGTTTATCTCTTTATTATTTTCTGGTCGAGCCAGAGATATTTATGGTGGACTTCCTTATGAAGCAAAGAATAATTATGCCCTTTTAAAAGATGCAATGGGTAACTCCTTTGACTGTGGACTATTTAGTGTCACATTTTGGGTTGAAGGAACGGGGGTTTGATTCCAGACAGATGCGGGCGATTGAGGAGTTATTACATTGTAATGCGTCGGTGTTTAGTAAAGGGGATACGGATTTGGGGAGAACTCATCTTGCTTTGCATAAGATAGATACTGGCTCTGCACAGCCTGTTAAATTGCCCCCTCGTCAGCTACCGTTGCACCTCCAGCAGGAGGTTGCTGAGCAGATAAAAGAGATGAAAGAAAATTGCATAATTCGTTGCACCTCCAGCAGGAGGTTGCTGAGCAGATAAAAGAGATGAAAGAAAATGGCATAATTCGTCCATCATGTAGTCCGTGGGCAGCACCTGTAGTTTTGGTTTAAAAAAAATATGGTAGTCTGCGTTTTTGCGTAGATTATCGTAAACTAAATGACGCTACAAAGAAGGATGCATATCCTCTTCCTAGGATTGATGATGCTCTTGATAGTTTAACACATGCCTGTTGGTTCTCCACTTTAGACCTAGTGAGTGGCTACTGGGAGGTGGAGGTTGACCCGCAGGACAGACGTAAGACTGCATTCATTACTCGCCAGGGTTTATTTGAATTTAATGT
>NW_015506954.1:76081-77333 GCF_001515645.1 Sinocyclocheilus grahami
TGATGGATGTTGTTTTGGCTGATCTGCAGTGGACCACTTGCTTGGGGTACCTTGACGATATAATTGTTTTTGGGCGTACCTTTCAAGATCATCTTCAGAGATTGGATGAGGTCCTTGTTAAACTTCGTCATGCTAATCTTAAGGTTAAACCGTCTAAGTGTACCCTTTTTGCCTCACAGGTGCAATACCTGGGCCATGTTATCTCTACTGAGGGAGTGATGGCAGATCCATCTAAGGTAGAAGTAGTACGTGCTTGGCCTACACCTAAAACGCAGACTGAGGTGAGGAGTTTTGTAGGTTTAGCCTCTTATTATAGAAGATTTATTAAAGGGTTTGCTGAGATTGCTCGTCCTCTTCATCAGCTCACCGAAAAGGGAAAAAGATTTTGTTGGGGGGAACAGTGTCAGGAGGCCTTTCAGCAATTAAAAGCAAGTCTGACTGTTGCTCCTGTTTTGGCCTATCCAGATCCTAAAAAGTCATTCATTTTAGACACTGATGCCAGTGATGTAGGAATTGGGGCTGTATTGTCTCAAGAGGATGGGGGTTTGGAGCGGGTGGTGGCATATGCTAGTAGAGCTTTGACGAAACAAGAAAGGAAGTATGCCACTACAAAGAAGGAGCTTCTTAGTGTGGTAACTTTTACAAAGCACTTTAGACATTACTTGCTCGGGAGGGAGTTTTTGCTGAGAACTGATCATAGTTCATTGCGTTGGCTGGTTGGCTGCAGTGGGTTGGAGGGGCAGTTGGCTCGCTGGGTGGAGCAACTGGCCAACTTCCAATATACAATTATTCATAGATTCATAGGCCAGCATGCCAACGCTGATGCCCTCTCAAGGCTCCCAGGATCTGGGGGTGGAGGCATTAGGGAGGGAGGTGATGATTTCTCTCAGGTTAAGGCGCAAGTGACCGTAGTTCGAGCAGTGAGTGAGACTGAAATAATGGGGGGTCTCAGAAAAGATATTCAGGAAAGCACAGATGAGTTGGTTAGGGCTCAGCAAGAGGACCCAAATATTCAGCTGCTGATTCAGTTAAAAAATAGCTTGGGGGATAGCCGTAGGGAAGCTGAACTTAACCCTGCTCTTGTTAAGTATTTGCCATTATGGGATCAATTGCAGGTGCAAAATCAGCGGTTGGTGAGGATACCTCCTGCAAATTCTGATGCGGCTTCTGCAGTACAGGTGGTTTTACCTAGAAGTCTGGTTCCAGGGGTGTTGTCCATGTTGCATAATACACCCACTGGGGGGCATTTAGG
>NW_015506954.1:85888-87144 GCF_001515645.1 Sinocyclocheilus grahami
ATGCTGTCTAATCGCTCTCGCTGTACTTTAATGTCACACAAAGAACAGTCTGTGCAGTGCTGCTTCAGTCAAACACCTTTTGTGTTTTATTAGGAGACGCACAACAGCTCTTCTGTGGCTTTATAGGTAATATTTTCATGTACACAATTTAGCAAAATCAGACAATATTGTGTGTAATGTATACCACAATATTAACTTCTTATTATTGAATTGTTGCATTTGCAGCTGGTCAGTGTTCAAAAAATGCTGGGACATCACTTCATGTAGCCCTTACAAGAGTGATTACTGATAAACTGTCTGAAAAAAAGAAAGTCACGTTTTAGAGAAGAAAAAAATCACCCACTGACTTTCAAAGCTGCCACATAGTAACGACTTTCTACTTCGAGGATTTTGATAGAAATGTAGTGGAGTGAAAAGTACAATATTTGTCTTTCAAATGTAGTGAAGTTAAAGTCATAAGTTCCCAGAAAAAATAATACTCAAGTAAAGTACCGATACTCAAAAAGTGTACTTAAGTACAATACTCAAGTAAATGTACTTAGTTACTGTCCGCCTCTGCACATTTCTGATTATTATGAATGTTGAAAACACCTGTGCTGCTTCATATTTTTGTGGAAACGGACACAATTTTCAGGATTCTTTGATAAACAGAAAGTTCAAAAGAACAGCATATTTTGTAACTTTGTAAGTTAATTTTGATTAGTTTAATGAGTCCTTTCTGAATGAAAGTATTAATCTCTTAAAACTAAATCCTATTAACCCCATTTTCATGTTTTAAGATGTAAGTGTGGATTACATACGTGATGCGAATGGACTCCACATAAGCAGTTCACCGACGGCTGTCCAGAAATCTGCATCAGACATTTCTTTATCTACAAACCCAATTCCAAAAAAGTTGGGACACTGTACAAATTGTGAGTAAAAAAGGAATAGAATAATTGACAAATCTCATAAACTTATATTTTATTCACAATAGAATATAGGTAACATATCAAATGTTGAAAGTGAGACATTTTGAAATGTCAAGCCAAATATTGGCTCATTTTGGATTTCATGAGAGCTACACATTCCAAAAAAGTTGGGACAGGTAGCAATAAGAGGCCGGAAAAGTTAAATGTACATATAAGGAACAGCTGGAGGACCAATTTGCAACTTATTAGGTCAATTGGCAACATGATTGGGTATAAAAAGAGCCTCTCAGAGTGGCAGTGTCTAATATCATCCAAAGATTCAGAGAATCTGGAACAATCTCTGTG
>NW_015506954.1:87957-120212 GCF_001515645.1 Sinocyclocheilus grahami
AGTGTCCCAACTTTTTTGGAATCGGGTTTGTATAATAATATAATACATTAATGTTCAGTTCAGTGGCCAGAAACTCACAAATAAATGGCTGCCGTTGTATTGTACCTCTCAAATCAAAATATTAAATACATTAATGGTGTGGAATTGTTAAATATATTTTATTAATAACACACAACACATTTTTGACAGCCGTAGACATTATTACACGATTAGCTGTTATATTTTTGCAAAAAGACAATGAAGCATATTTTAGCACCATGTTGGCATTATTTTTTTTTATCATAATTAAAAACATTTTCTACCCAAATTCTACCAAATGTGATTTAGCATTAATCAAATTTAGCACAACAAATATAGCCATAATGCACACCAGGGATTCTCAAACTTTTTTTTTCAGCCAAACACCTCTGACCTAACATTGAAGTATCCACTGAAATGAATAATTTAACAACATATTTGCATGTTTGAGGCTCTTGGTTAAGCATCATATGAGATGCAGGTTACACAAATAAATGCATCATTTTTTTAAATAAGTGTTTTATTGTTTTTGTTTTAAAATTAACTTTACATTATGATTTAATTAATTATTCGATTTTGATCAATTCACGAACCCCTTGCAGATCCCTTACGCACCTCAGTTTGGGAAACCTTAACGTAGACTAAGCACTTTACAATTTGAATAATGCACCATTATTTTTTTCACCAACTTCACATTATAGTAAAATGGGACTCTTTTTTGCAATACTTTTGGCTACTATTGGGGTATGGGATCTAAATGTAAACAATGAAGAAAATGATTATCAAAATACAAGACAATTATTGACAAAATACAAAAGTATCTTAATGGTTAATATGACCTGCCATTTCTTGACAGTTCCTGTGAGATTGACCCTTATAGATTATGGCTTCATGCGTGTGTCATGTCCTGCTGAAAGAGGTCATACTATTTCTTCTGATGGGGGGACATCCACGCCTCGTCGCTCATCGCCTTATGGGATTTTGATTTGGACATGATCTGAAAACAAACATGAACATGAATAAGTTTATTACATTAGAAACCTGCTGCAAAAGGCATTTGTTGTCATATTTATGCGTATTTGAATTTGACTATGTTCAAACCCCAATGAAATTGAAAAGGGGGTGTCTAGAAAAATAGTTGAAACACAGTAGGCTTCAAATAAATATACTGCAAAACATTTGTTTCTCTCATTTTGATCTTAAAGTCCCCATGAAATCAAAATTAAAGTTTTTTGGGTGTTAGTATCAATATGTTAGTCTTAAGGTTATCTATAAGGCAGTGTGCTACAAAACAGTGACAAAATTCGCATTTAGAAGATTTAAGCATTCAAAGCTTGCAGTTTGTCAGTTCCGCCAAAACGGCTCAACGCTTTTTTTGACGTCACATCGTACTTCAGCTTCTCATCAAACTTTCTGTCCAATCAAATGCTCTCTAGAATCTGAAGCGCACGCCCACTGCACTATAAAATACCAAACAGTGTACATATGCTTTCATTTGAGGAAACAAAGAAGTCTGGTTTGGCGCTGTGTCATGCTAACCACCGCACCGCACACACACTCTGCTCCGGTCCAGAGACACGATAGCACGGAGCGGATCACATGCGCACACAAAATGTATCGGAGCTATTTAAATTCTACACAGAATGCTATATTTTATAGCAATATGGATGAGATTGTGGCTGGCATACCCTGTCAAATGCGGCTTTACGGAGCTCAACGGCTCTGAACGGCTCTAGCCCAAGCTGTGATATAAACGAACGCTATTGGCTATTTTAAAAAGGGGCGGGGCTGCTTGATATGTCCCGCCCTGTCTTTCTGTTTCAGTTCAAATGATGCCAACACAGAGTAACGCTGCGAGTTTCTAAGCATTTCAGGAGACCTTTAAACTTTTTGGAACTACTAATTTCCTCTCGTTATTACAGAGAAGGGTGGGTGGATCAAAACTTCTGTGTGTCCTGATTTTATACTTTAACAAGTTTTTGATCGATTACAAGCTGAACCACTACAACTCAACTAGAAAAAACTAAATGTGACCCTGGAGCACAAAAGCAGGCTTAAGTCGCTGGGGTATATTTGTAGCAATAGCCAACAATACATTGTATGGGTCAAAATTTTTGATTTTTCTTTTATGCCAAAAATCATTAGGATATTAAGTAAAGATCATGTTCCATGAAGATATTTTGTAAATTTCCTACCGTAAATATATCAAAACTTAATTTTTGATTAGTAATATGCATTGCTAAGAACTTCATTTAGGCAACTTTAAAGATGATTTTATCAATATTTTTTTTGTTTTTTTGCACCCTCAGATTCCAGATTTTCAAATAGTTGTATCTCAGCCAAATATTGTCATAACAAACCATACATCAATGGAAAGATTATTTATTCAGCTTCAGATGATGTATAAATACCAATTTAAAGTTTATAGTATAATTTAACTATTATAGTTTATAGTCCAATGCATTGCATTGACCCATCACTAATTCGGACATTTAGGGTGGATTACTGTAATGTGGGACACCTAAGCTTCAGTGCGTTTATCTCTTCTTTTACAACATTAAAGTGAACATGATTGGTATTGAATTCAAGCAGGGGTGTCAAGTTATTGAAATCACTTGACTTTTTGGAAATTATGTCAGAAACGTGGCCATGAAAACCATCAAACAGGAAGTACCTCTTGTAAAGTTCACTCAAAGGTCAGTGACATAGGATTTAGACAAAATGTTAAGGACATAAATCTGGGTAACACTTTATTTCGATAGTCCACTTTAGACATTCTATTAACAGTAAGTAACTTTACAACTACATGTCAACCAGCAGTCATTAGAGTATTAGTAGACTGTCTGCTTAATATCTTCTAACACTTTCTTTGTCAACTTATTCTACTAACCCTAAACCTACCCTAACAGTCTACTCTGAGAGTTAGTAGACATATAGATGCAAATGAATGAGAATTAGTTGACATGTAGTTGACATGTAGTTACAAAGTTACTTATAGTTAGTAGAATGTCTAAAGTGGACTATCGAAATAAAGTGTAACCTAAATCTGTTATAAATAAAACAATGTTCTAAATTGTTATCAAATTATATTTGTGATGTATTTGTACAACAAATTTTGCAATAATAATATTGTTAAAATGTGTTAAGAATATTTTCTATTTAAAGAAATCTTTGTAGTCCCACTTTAGAAAAGGATGTTTCAAAAGTGGGACAGCACATTGTCCCACAGCACAAAAGTGGGACAGTCAAATATTATATGTTATTCAATTGATAAAATGTGCATTAAGAAACTTAAATGCCATACATCTAATTTAGTTAATTTTGGGGCTTATACTGCAGCAATATTATTTGTTTTAAGATCCAGATTAAAAATTTTGAGACTAGGACGATAAGATCTTGGACCATGATAAGGCCTGACTGTCCAGGACTTTTCATTTCTGTTATGCATTACAATTTGCTTAACACATGCTTTTGAAAATACACACTCTAAAAAAATGCTGGGTTGTTTTAACCCAACTTTGGGTCAAATATGGACTAACTCAACTTTTGGGTTAAAAATGTAATGTAAAAATTTAACCCAACCATTGGGTTAGTCCATATTTGACCCAAAGTTGGGTTAAAACAACCCAGCATATTTTAGAGTGCATGTTCCATATTCTTACCATGTGCAGAGTATAGAAGTTTAATAACAGTTTTAAAGGCATTCCATGTTCTCTATTTTGCTATCTTTATTAGGGATGCACCGGTTGACCGGCCATAAATCGGAACCGGACGGTTTTTGCTTATAATGCAGCCGGTTTTTTGTATTTTTTTCCTCCGATTTTTCCGGAAGGCGCCAGCAAAAAAAATACCACGCAGAGCAAGCTCACTGTTGGCGATGCACGATGAGATATTGGAAGAAAAATCGAATTCTGCACCCCTGCCAGTTTATGCACCCCCTCGTTGAAGTCGCTACCTGATTGCCTAATCCCAACCCCACCCCTAATCCTAACCCTCCCCCACACCTACTCCTAAACCTGCCAATACTAGGGGGTGCATAATTTCGGCACTACACCGGCAGCCGTACAGCACTGGAAATGCAGAGCTACCTGTCTGAGGCACAGATACCAAGAAGCGAACAGCCGTTGGTGTACTGGCGCACAAATAAGAGCCGCTTTCCTGCACTCGCTGAAGTTGTGCGAGTGTAACGTTACCTGTTAAAATTACATGGTTACAGTTAATGTTTTCATTTAAGGCCAGTTTATAGTTTCAACCCAATTTAAAAACGAAAGTTAAATGCTTTTGTCAGTAGGCCTATGTTTGTATTGAATGTAGCCTACTTACTGCGCAGTTACTGCTGTTAATTTCAGATGGTTACAGTTGTTGTTTTCAATAGCCAAAACCCAGTTTAGCCTGTTAAATACCAAATAAACATCTTGTTTATGTGTACTTTTATTCTTTCTTGTTTGTTGCTTGATAAAAATTTAAAAAAAAATCGGAAATCGGTATCGGAATCGGCCAGTTTGCTTGTAAAAAAATCGGTATCGGAATCGGCCATGAAAAATCATGATCGTGCATCACTAATCTTTATTAAGTCCAATTTTTGATTTGTGACTTCATTATAGTTATTATTATTGTTGCTGCAAGAAATATGACATTTTTAAAAATAAATTCCCTTAAATAGTATAAGATTTTTGTGTTATATATTTAACATTCCACATATGAACATATAGGCTACTAGTTTTTTAGACAATGAAGACAGCAAACACACCGTAGGCCTACTAAATTAATTCAGCAAACATGGTTTTTCATTTAACCAGGAGTTTTAAATGTGCAGTTTGCTTTTTAAAAATATAACTATTTCTAACACAAAACATAGTGTCCCAGATTTAAGCATGCACCATCCCACTTTAGAAAATCCACAAACTCTTAAAGGATTTGGAGCACTAAAATGTGTGCCATTTCCCCTGTACAATATCTGAAAAATTTCTTCTGATTTAGTTAGGAAACATCTTGGGGATTTAAAAATGGTAGCTTTGTTTGGTAGCTTTTGATTGATGAGTTTTGATTTATTGTTTTGGCTTCATATGGAAATATGATACACAAGTCAAAATTGCAAAAAGTGTCCCACATTACACTAATCCACCCTAGTAAAGTTATTACCCTTACGAAAATTAACCATGGTTTTATTATAGTAAAGCTGTAGTAACCATGGTTTTTTGGCGTATTGACTATGGTTAGTGTTGCCAAACCATAGTTAATTTGTGGTTACCATGGTTTAGTAATTCATTTTCGTAAGGGTCTGAACGTGTGTATAATTTAACATGACTAAATTCAAATTCTAAATGTGCGAATGCATTGCTGTTATATTTGTTAAGGAAAGAAACCTGTTATCTTGCTAATGCTAAGGAAACTCGGGTGCCTCAAATATGGCCGACATGCAGCAGCGCAACTCGTGATTGAAAGATCACAAAACAGACGAATCAAGATTCTGAAGTTTTTCATTAAAGCAAGTGTCTTGTGATTGAGTTGCAAAGAATGTAATGTTTTGTTTTATATAAGCGATATACGAGGCTAACGTTACCCCAATAATAGTAATTTCATATACTGATTTATGTAAAATGAGGAACTCACTAGGTCTTTTCTTTCTGAGTATTACATGTAGGTCTGAGAATTTATACCTCTTCGGAACTGACAAAATTAATTGGAATTCGACGCAATACATCACTATAGTAACAGTGAAGGCTAGCTCAGTCAGTATAGAGCATGAGACTCTTAATCTCACACTCTAAAAAATGCTGGGTTAAATACAACCCAGTGCTGGGTAAAATAGGGACAAACCCAGCAATTAGGTTGTTTTGGCCCAGCGGTTGGGTTAAATGTTTAACCCAGCCTTCTGGGTAGTAACCCAACCACTGGGTCAAAACAACCCAATTGCTGGGTTTGTCCCTATTTTACCCAGCACTGGGTTGTATTTAACCCAGCATTTTTTAGAGTGCAGGGTTGTGGGTTTGAGCCATACATTTTCATCTTAAAGACTCTTGTGTAAATTAAATAAAGGTTAAGACAAATGACAAAAAGGATTAAGTCTAGATTTACTAACCCTGACATAGACCTTGATCCACCATACAATTAACTCTGATAATGTAAACTAACGTTTCAATATTTATGGCATTAATTATATAGATTTGTACATAATGTTCGACATTTCCACCACAACCAACAATGCCCTGTACAGTTTTTATTTTACTTGGATACCAAGGAAACAACAGCGCCAGCGAAGCATGTGCTTGATAGCCTACCTGTGGTGTGTGAAGAAGAAAAATCAAGGTAAAAATTTAACAAATGCTTCTTTAGAGATATGATGGAAATTAAATTGGTTTGATCAGGAAAAAAGACAGTGGTGCTAGTTCTGTTATGGCATTTTGTTTGAAGCCTCTTAGACTGTGAAACAAAAAAGAAATTAAGGAAGTATAGAAGGATATCAATTTTAAGTAGCCTACACCACAGGAAAACACATTTTCATTCAAAAGCAAATAAATATATATGATAATAAATAAAAAGGATATTGATTTAATGATAACTTTGGGAGTGTTATGTTGTCTGACTGTCGGGTGTCATCAATGCCTTGGAGTACTCAGCTGGCTTGTTTAAAATGGGGCTTAGCTTAAGCTAGGAGTCTAGGACTAGGCCTTAGTTAAATTAAGATATTTAAGCAACTTTTACAAAATTGCCTTAGAAGAAAACAGTATAGGTGTGCATCTTGACACAGAACAATGACACTGACATATTTACTGATGTAATTTTTTATGTTACCCAAGTAGCAAGGTTCCGTAAAAAAAAAAAACAGAAACTGCTAAACAAACAAACAAATCGAAAACTCATCGATCACGTGAATTATTGGAAATTGCGCATAATAGCCTACTATCATCCATGGATCGTCGGCGTCATAAAATCAATGGGCCTCATTTATGAAACACGAGCAGAACGAATTTTTGTGTAAATCGTTCGTAAAGCCATTCTGATGTTAACTTTAGAATTCATGAAAATGTTCGTATTTTCAAAATGTTAGTTGGTAGGAGAGAAATTTACACCTGCTCCCTACCATGTGTAAATGGTGTGTAAAACGTTCTTCTGTGTACATTTTGGCAAACTGATGACACTGAATTTGATGCACTGCCATTATAATATTTTAAAAGTTTGTTTGCTCGTTTTTTTTTCTTTTTTCTTGTAGTTGAGAGTTGATAAACTGTTTAGCTTTGGGTAAAACCAAGTGGCAACCTCTCGCTCTCTCTCTCGTGAAGCCAACACGGAAGTGACTTAAACTGTAATTTGTCAACTGGCCGCTAGAGGCTGGCTGCAAAAGGGACTCAATCCCATAGACTCCTCATGTTAAAGGGGTCATATGATACTGCTAAAAAGAACATTATTTTGTGTATTTGGTGTAATGAAATGTGTTTATGTGGTTTAAAGTTTAAAAAACACATTATTTTCCACATACTGTACATTATCGTTTCTCCTCTATGCCCCGCCTTTTTGAAACGCGTCGATTTTTACAAAGCTCATCGATCTGAAAAAGCAAGGTGTGCTGTGATTGGCCAGCGTTGTGCGTTGTGATTGGCCGAATACCTCAAGCGTGTAACGGAAATGTTACGCCCCTCACCATACTGTGATGATGCCGTGTCCGGCCGGAGCGACGAGACAAAAACATTAAAACCCATTATAAACGAGGCATTTGTTGCATCCAGTGGGGACATAATTACTGATTATAATGACTTATACTGTCTTTTTACGCGTTGCGTTGCATTGCATCGTGCCGCGTAAACATAAAACTCTTGTCTGCATTTGTGATCTGAGAAATGACAAACAACAAGTGCTACTCTACACTGCTCAAAACTCATGTTTGAATCATCAGTGGCAATGAAAAACACAGCGGCCTAGCGTGAGGGGAAGCCCCGGTTTAGAGGGATAGAGTGAAATGAGGCGGGCTGGACTCCGCTCTGTCCACGGGGAAAGTTGATGTATTCCCTCAGTGACCAGCACGGATCAGCTCTAGGCAAGACGAAGCAGATATTGTCCTCTTTTGGAAGACCAAACAAAGTAGTTTCGCTTTCACAACGAAGCACTCAGCGTCTTCAGGACATGGCTGCAGCGTCAACAATACTACAGCGAGAATAAAAATAAAAATAAAATAAAAGTTATGCCTTTCTTTGCGTGAACATTTGGGCGGCGTTATGCAAATCTCCCCACATAGTGATGTAGATATGTGGGGGCGTGTTAGAACGAGACGTTTTAGGTAGGTGTGGCTGACTCTTAACTTTTATAAAAAATATCTCTTTGGTTTTGTGACTTTAGTCTTTGCAACGTTACAGATCTTCTTTATGCACCAAGAGCTTGTAACACTCCAAAGAGAAAGGAAATCATATGACCCCTTTAAAATGGCCAACTTTACAGCAGAAAAAAAACATGTTTACAGCCTGGTTCAAAAAATTATTTTGGTCTATATAGCTAATTTTGCCCTTCATGACAACTGTGAGGGGGGGGACATTTTTTTATAACTCATCCGTTTAAATTATATTAAGCCTTAAAGTTCTGCATAATTAAGGGCGTGGCCACTTGAGTGACAGGTGGATTGCTGCTGCTGACACTGCTGTCGAACAAAAGGTGGGCGTGGCCTCAGAAACCAACTCCCGCCTTTTGCCCATTTTCGATTATCTGGGAGTGAGATGGCGACGGCTGCCTCCGCCCACTTTGAGCTTCAAAAACGCTCTTTAGAAACCTACGGTTGACGTCATGGACAGTACGTCCATGTTTTCATACAGTCTATGGGTAAAATGCAGCGCTTGTCACTGTCACTTTTTACCCAGCCATCCAATCAATGGAGGAGGGGAGGGACAAATACTACACAGACAACAACTGAACAACAATAGAGAAGTTATTGCTGGTTACTGCCTTTTTATATTCAGTAATATTCTTCAAAATGAGATACTAGTAATACGTTACTGCCGTGGATATTTCAAATCATAGCAACCAAAGCGTCTCTCAGCTAGAAAAACGCTGTGCCAAAAGCGTTCTCCAGCACCAAATAAGGCAGAATAGTATTTAATAAGGCAGAATAGTTTCTATACTGTAATGAATGCTATGTCAGTTAGCACTGCATTGTTCATATACTTCATTTATTACCTGGAGATGACTTGAAAAACACAAATAAACCATATATTGTGGCAGTCGTATGTTTAATGTCTTCATGTTTCCAACCGTTTCTGTTTTTCTGTGAAGGCTGTTTTCATACAGCCATAGCTGGATGCTTTTGTCCATATTAGGGATTTCTTGGTACAGCTTTCTGCGCGAGAGCGCCCTCCGGCTTTGAGTATTAAAGAAACACACACTGCACTGTGTTTAGCGCTCCGCGATATTCATTGGAGTCATGATGCTAAAAATTTTGCTTTGAAATCACAATAAATAACATTTTAAAATATATTCAAATAGAAAATAGTTATTTTAAATAGTAAAAATAGTTCAAAATGTTACTGTTTTGCTGTACTTTAGGATCAAATTAATGCACGCTTGGTGAACAGAAGAGACTTCTTTAAAAAAACATGAACAATTTTACTGATCAAAAACGTTTGACTGGTAATGTATAGGCAACTTTATTTTTTCTCTACTTTCTTGCTTTTAATTGGCTTAGAAATCACATAACTGCTGGACAATAATCAATAATAATGATTTGTTAATGGTTATGTACTACAAACACTTTATCGCATAAGGCAGAATAGTTTCTATACTGTAATGAATGCTATGTCAATTAGCACTGAATTGTTCATATACTTCATTTATTACTTGGAGATGACTTGAAAAACACAAATAAACCATATATTGTGGCAGTCGTATGTTTAATGTCTTCATGTTTCCAACCGTTTCTGTTTTTCTGTGAAGGCTGTTTTCATACAGCCATAGCTGGATGCTTTTGTCCATATTAGGGATTTCTTGGTACAGCTTTCTGCGCGAGAGCGCCCTCCGGCTTTGAGTATGAATGAAACACGCACTGCACTGAGTGTTTAGTGCTCCGCGATGTTCATCTCGTCTTATTCTGGGTCCGAATAAAACATCAGATCATGCACAGACTATCCTGTCTCTTTGAATTGAAATCTATATTTATTCACA
Organism: Sinocyclocheilus grahami; assembly: GCF_001515645.1. Taxonomy (NCBI): domain Eukaryota; kingdom Metazoa; phylum Chordata; class Actinopteri; order Cypriniformes; family Cyprinidae; genus Sinocyclocheilus; species Sinocyclocheilus grahami. The sequence continues at coordinate 98,119 of NW_015506954.1, forward strand.
CTGGTTAAAAATGTTCAAAATGAGAGGCCAGTACTATGTTTACATGCATTGTTTACATCCTTTTTATATGCCTTGCAAATGTTTGATTTTCTGTTAATTTGTTGGAAATTCTGCTGATTTTACACCAAAATAACAGTGGAACTGACTTGATAGCATCAGTACAAATATGTTGAAAACTACAACATCAGAACAAGTTCTCCATTGCATGCCAATATTTTACAGCAAAACTGTGTTTATGAATTCATTCATATACACTTCTATTTGTATATGATTCTTTGTGATGGCGCCGACACTGATGGCTGCCTCCGTGGCGTGCTCCACAGTTGTTTTTATGTTTTTGTTAGTTTGTCCTGTCTTTAGTTATATCCCTGCAATCAGTTTCACTAGAGTCGAATTGCTGGACATTCGGAAGTAAACACCACCCGATATTTCACCGGTTTTCGATTATTCTGATGTTTTGCTGGACATTGTAGTCGGGGAAGCTGCGGCGCTGTTCAGACGCTTCAGGACGCGCAGACGGGGGAAGAGAGCCGGCGCGCTCAGGAAGCTCAGGCAGTGCGGATTCAGAACGCCGTTGCCTAGCATCCATCTGGCGAAACTCCGCTCTCTACCCAACAAAACAGACACGCTCCTTCTGCTCTCAAACTCTGCTGCTCTGTGTTTCACAGAAACTTGGCTGAAAGACGCCAGTCCGGACAGCGCATTGAGTCTGCCGGGCTTTCAGCTGTTCAGAGCAGATCGCGACGCAGAATCAACGGGGAAATCGCGCGGTGGCAGGACATGCTTTTACATCAATGAGAGGTGGTGTACAGATGTAACTGTGTTAAAGATGATGTGCTGTTCTGATCTAGAAGTGCTCTTCATTAACTGTAAGCCTTTCTTCTCACCGCGGGAGTTTTGCTCGTTCATTCTCGTAAGTGTGTACATTCCTCCGCAAGCACACGTGAGCTCCGCTTTACAGAAACTTGCTGATCAGATCACAGACACAGAACAACAACACCCGGACTATGTTTTAATCATTCTCGGGAACTTTAATAAAGCCAATCTCTCCCGTGAACTGCCAAAATACAGACAGCACATCACATGTCCCACCAGAGACAGTAATATATTGGATCACTGTTACACCACAATAAAGAATGCATATCACTCTGTCATTTCAATTTGCACATAATATACCTGTACATACAACTGTCTATTGTTCTATACCTGTACATACAATTGTCGATTTGTATATTTTTTATTCCTTATTTTACTTGTTTTATTTTTTATTATCTGTGTTTTTTTTGTTCTGTCACTGTCATTCTGTTACTCTGTGGAAGTTTCTGTCACGAAAACAAATTCCTCATGTGTAAACATACCTGGCAATAAAGCTCATTCTGATTCTAATTCTGATTCTGATTGTACTTGTATAGTTGAGTAGTAGTAATTTCCATCCTGTGGCATGTTTCCTATTTGTAAAGTGAAAAAAAAAAAAAATCATTTTAGTTAATGAAAATTCAAAATGTTTCTAATAAGTTTTACAAATATTTTTCCCTCTCATATGCTGTGTATGTCTCCTTGTCTTTAAAGTCGCAATAAAACTGAAGTAGCAACAGATGTTTCTTGTGCATTGCGATGTACTGTGTGTCGTGTTTTCTTTATGATGATGCACGCATAATCAGCTTTAGCATGTAGTTATTTATTAACACTTTTCAGCTACACAACATGAGTGCTAACTCCTCAGCAGTAAAACACACAACCCCACATGCCTGATTTGCATTACCTATACTGACATGTGATACAGCCAATAGGAACAGAGAATACGTTGTTTCTGACATATGATTGGCTGAGCCAAACGTAAGAATACTACATCCCCCTTCTTATAAAATAATACAACAAAGTACAAAATTCTGTGTAACATATTAAGTAAAAAAAAGAATTCAGTTTTCAAATTATATGCACACTAGTATGCTAATAAACTATTAGACTGAAGTGCAAAGAATACCGTGTATTCGCATAGCCATCTATGACAATCTCACATACACATGAATATAAACTGAATTGAACATTTGGAATGCATTGAACATTGCATTTTCTTTTGAAAGGGCAGCGATCCGCCTACACCCTTGTACAATCACAGATCCAGAATGACTCTGGGTTTTATCTGTCGTCCATATCTGGTTCTGTAAGTAGTGCATTTGGGCAGCCCATCAGTGTGGTCAGGTGCATGTACAATGTCATTGTGTGGTCTACTGTTGGTTGATGTTGCACATAGTTCAGCACCTTCATTCCTTACTGATACGTCAGAACTGTCAATTTGAGATTCTTTTGTGTCCAGGAGGTGTCGTCTGTTTCGTCGATACTCCTGTCCATCAGTAGTACGCAGATGATAGGATCTCTCAGAGTTGGCTGCTCTGACGATAACAGCTGGCTTCCAGTATCCTTGCTCCTGCACTCTAACTGCCTGTCCATCCTTGAGCTGAGACAAAGGTCTTGCTGATCTGTCATAGTATCTCTTCTGGTGTTGTTGCTTGTGCAGCCTCTTTGCTCTGACATCCTTAAAGCTGACAACCTTTGGCAGGAGCTGCTGATTGGTATTGGGTAAGGTTGACCGCAGACGGCGACTCATTAACAGCTGAGCTGGGGACTTGAATCCATCAACAGGGCTGTTGCGATACTCCAGGAGACTAAGGTATGGGTCACTTTTGTCAGCCTTGGCTTTTCCCAGTAACATCTTTGCAGTGTGCACAGATTTCTCTGCTAGACCATTACTTTGTGGGTGGTATGGGCTTGTGGTAGTATGTGTAAATTCCCATGTTTTTGCAAATGATTCAAACTCACCAGAGCTGTACTGGGGGCCGTTGTCTGAGATGACAGCTTCGGGAATGCCGTGCCGTGCAAAAGAAGCCTTTAATTTACTTATCACAGCAGCAGAGGTTGTACTGTGGAGCTTGTCCAGCTCAAAATATCTGCTGTAATAGTCAACTGTCACAAGATAGTCCTCGTTTCATCTCGTCACTATTTGCATAGTTACAGTCTTTGACAAGCAGACGCAGATCTGTCACAAAATGCTCGAAAGGCTCGCGCTCTCCCTGCACCTTTTCATGGAATTTGTAACGTGCAAATATCACATTCGCTTTGGGCTCAACGTATGTTGTGAAGCGGTCGTAATAGGACTTTAAGATCTTTGCTTCATCTGCAGACAGTGACCATGTATTAAAAATGTCTCTGCCCTTTTCTCCGACCCATAGGAGAAGATAACTACATTTTTCATCCTCACCCTTTTGCTTTAGGGGTCCGCTGAACATTAACTCTGCGTGCTGTTGAAATTTGCGCCATGACTCGGGCAGGTTAGTTGCTTCCCAGTTCATCGTGGGCATTGGGACTCCGGCAGCATCCATCTTTTCTATATATCATCCGTTCACTCTGACACCATGTCGTGTTTTCTTTATGATGATGCACGCATAATCAGCTTTAGCATGTAGTTATTTATTAACACTTTTCAGCTACACAACATGAGTGCTAACTCCTCAGCAGTAAAACACACAACCCCACATGCCTGATTTGCATTACCTATACTGACATGTGATACAGCCAATAGGAACAGAGAATACGTTGTTTCTGACATATGATTGGCTGAGCCAAACGTAAGAATACTACACTGTGCATCTGAATGTAACAGATTATTGAAAGAGAGAAAAAAATATGACAGGACTTGTTTTTATGCATCCAGTGTTGATAGGATTTTGATCTGTGGGTGTTGCACTCAAAAATGGAGCCAGATGAGGGTGAGATTACAGGGGCAGAGTTTAGTGATTAAATGATTGGAGAAGTTTGGCATATGTCACCAGACAGAAGTCTGATGTTTCACAGGAATTTCCAGTTATGACATTTACAAAACAAATAGGGTAAATTTTCATTTCATGCCGACATTAAGTGCCTAATGTCTCAATTTGTGTTTGCAGGTGCAAATCCAAACAGAAAGTACAAGGAGACCTCTATATCAGAAGAGAGTGACTCTGCAAGCAGGAGCAACGCAGAGGAGAATCACTCCAAGACCGTTTGTAAAACCCTCATTGAAACCATGAGTCTGCAGTTTGACTCTGAATTTGATCAAGAACTCTGCAAGAAAGATATTGAAGAACATTTGAATACCAATCCAGATGTTTTCAAACACTGTAAACTTGTAATGGAAAGACACGATCAGGCGTATGCCAGGCCTCTTGATGAACCAACGCTCTGTATCAAAATCTGTGGAAGAAAAAATGTGGGCAGGTATTTTCCTGAAGATGAAGTCTGTGTAGAGATCTTGGACAGAGAGCAGTGTCCGCAGGAAGGTGAAGTGTTAAAAGGGAGGGTTGTTGGACTAATAAATAGAGATGAAAACTCCCTAACCTTCATCTGTAAGATGGTGGAAGGCAACCCAAAACTTGTTGCACCTGTTAACAAACACATGACCAGAATACAAATGGTTCAAACAAAGCCTGACATGGGCATAGTTGAAATACGACAATACAAGAATGGGTGCTGGGTGAAAAAGAATTTTTTAAAGATTGCTGAGAATGAAATGCTGGTAGTCAAGGTTATAAAATGGGAAAATGGGAAAAGATACCCTCTTGGAGTGGTTACAAAAGTAATTCCAGAGTGTGATGCTTTGGATGAAATGCTAGACATTGAACTTGGTTGTAAAGACACCCCTCCACCATTCAAACTACAAGAACCTGAAGACGATAAGGCTTTAGACAGGACACGATTGTGTGACATTATCACTTTCACTATTGACCCACCTAAAGCTGAAGACCTGGATGACGCCATTAGTGTGAGGAAAATTAACTGTGATAGCTATCAGATTGGTATTCACATTACAGATGTCGCAAGTGTCATTTCCAAAGATAGCGAGCAAGACAAATTCGCTAGACTGCGCGGCAAAACAATTTACACTCCAGAGAAGGGAGACGTAAATTTCATGTTTTCAAGAGAGCTGAGCAAAAATCACTTAAGTTTGTTGCCTAATAAGATTCGGAAAGCCATATCCTTGCTGGTAGATGTTGACAAGAAAACAAGTAATATACTAAACATAAATTTTGATCAAACCCTCATTAGGTCTAACAGACGGATGTCGTATGAAGAGGCAGATGAAAATATTCAGAAGTACTGCTTGGATGACACTGAGTCTCTGCGGTTCTCTTGCGTGGAGGATTGTTTAGCTGTCGCTTGCCATTTCTCAGAAGTGCACCGAAAACACAGACTTGAAGGTGGGTGGCTGTTTGGAGGGCAGGCAGGGCAAAGCCGCTCTCACGCCATGGTGGAGGAGCTAATGAATCTCTACAATAGTGCCGCAGCCGAAAAACTCATATCTACAGACGTCACAAGAGATCTCACACCACTGAGGTGCCACAGGGAGCCGGACCCAGAACAACTGACTCAGTTTAAGGAGAAATATGCTGAGCTAATTCCCATGTCGCCTTACTTTTCAAATATTTGTGAAGTAGATACTGATAGTGAAGAGCAAGTTTGGACCAATCCACAATATGAAAATATGGAGCACCATGGCATACCATTTAATATATTCACATCCATATTTAAAAAAATGGAAGAGTTTGCACAGAGCAAAGACCATTATAATCTAATGCGGTTAATTGTTTCCGATGAAATCCATCCCACACTTATCCCTATGGTGCGGGAGTTTCGTGACATTCAGAAGAAAGCCGTCATCCTTCGGTCATGTTCCTCAACGGATTCCAAGTTGGGTCACTATGATTTACGGCTAAACGCCTACACCTGGGCGTCATCTCCTATAAGACGTTATCTGGACCTTATCTTGCTGAGACTTCTGCACACCATGCTCTCTAAGGAGATCCTAAAGCAAGCTGACTACACTCAAGTTGAAATCAACAGGTTCTGTCTGTCTGGAATGGATGCAGAAGAGAAGCATGATGCTCTGATTCTGAAACTAAGAAAGGTTCAGTTTAAACCCAAAGATGTGGTTAAGCTTGTGGTGGTGGACCAGCTCACTCCACAGGGGCATGAATTCACAATATCCTTCCCGCTACATTCTAATTTAGACGTCATCACCATCATGTACAAGCATCTTAAAGTTGTGGATCAGCCAAGCTACAACAAGGAAGATAACTCCATGACTCTTCGCTGGAAGAGAAGATCGTATTCTTTCGGAAAATTGTTCAAGAGTTCATATCCGTCAAATCTCATGAAGAATGTGACACCAGTGTCAAGTAACATGTGGAAAAGACTGGTATATGCCATGAAACAGCAGGATTGGGTTAAGATTAAGCAATGCCTCCGAAACATGAAAAAAGGTGAGAATGAAGAAAAGGAAAGGCGTACAAGTGAGGCTTGTTCAACTAAGCAAACCCATTATAAGGAGCCAACCATGGAGCTGAAGTTGGCAGCAGTTGTTCAGGTGCAGCTTGGGACTGAACTCCAAGATGGCTTTCCAGTTCCTGTAGTTCAACTGCTCAGTGTTAATCAATGTTTTGAGATCTGTTTGGAGCACACAAGAAACCCTATTGATTGTTTTTCCAAAACAGTATGCAATGCATCAAAGCCTGTCTATGAGAGCTACAAGGAGTACCAAAACATCTGGAGCCAACTATGTCAGATTGACACCGCTTACAATGCTTTGGAAGAAAATGACAGTGTCATCTTAGAGGGTGTTCATATAACCTGGAGTGGAGATGAAACAAATCTCCAAGGGTTCTTTTATCTAACGAAGACTCAGAAAAAACAGTGGTGTCTGGAGTTTGATGTTGGCAACTGTTTCTTGTGCATTAGATTAAGAGATCAGAAACCGGAGAACAGTGAGAATGATGCAGAACATCTGGATAGTTCTGAAATTTTAGACCTGCAGGGTTCACTACCTTTTACATGGGTTGCACATGCAGTAACCACCAAACCAAAGAAACAGAAGAATGAAGACAATCAAGACAAAATTACATTTCAGGTTACAAAAAGATCTATAAGTTACATCCCACCCAATGTTTCTGAACAGGAAACAAACTTCACCATTGAGGTCATTCCCAAAAAAATTCCATATTTGTGAGTGATGTTCATTCATCCTGCTGATGCATTTCAGATTTATACACAATTAAACATAATACTAATGCAGTCTTTTTGCAGGCTCAGAGAACATGTAATTGAAAACCTAAAACGGGCTAATAACTTGGTGAAGAATGTCGCCACTAGACAAAATCTTAAAGAAGTGAATGCCAGTAAGTGGGACAACATGACAGATAGGCAAAATCATATCTCACAAAATGTGTCATTTTATTTCATGATAACTTAATAATCATGGGCATTACACCTCTGGAGTGCATTATTTTTGAATAATTCTACAGCTCTGCATCAATTATTACACTAATTACAAGACATATCAGTGTTTTTTTAGGCTGTAAGGAACTTTGAAATAGCCTAAATAACTTGTCGAAGTAATATAACTAAAGGCACAAGTAAAAAATGAACTGAACTAAAGGCATACGAGTAAATACTCAAGATTTGTTTTGCGGACCAGTCAAATTTCTGCCTTCATATGAATTTCTACAAAAAAATTTAAATTAATAACAAATTTGAAATGGGTGATTTAGACAGGGTGGTAAGGGAATACTGCTTTGTCTGGTTTGGTCTATAGATATTTTATATAACTTATTATTTTAATGTGCTTAAAACCCTCTCGACTTAGAAGCTTATAAAAATATCAGCTTGGACAATGTGGACGAAAGCCTGAACCTGCCATGTCTGAATGAGAGCCAGCAGAAAGCTGTTGAGGAGGCTGTGAAGAAACCTTTCACGGTGATCCAGGGCCCACCAGGTACTGTTTAAAATACTGTATATACTAATAATGTAATAATGCAATATACTAATAAGTTACTCCTGGAATATCTTGCAGAACTTTGTAAGGTAATGTATTTTTAGTTTCAGTATTAAGGAGTTCAATAAATGTCACAACATTTCCAAATTGATATTTGATTTCACAGATTTGTCTATTGCAGATTCATCATGTTCACTATTGTGAGTAGTGTTTACACTAATATTATTGCTCACACCTGGAGTTCGGTAGTTAAGGATTATCCTAACCCTGTGTATTGATGCATTGGTTGTCCTGCACCTATTTTATATGCATATGAATGACACTTCAAATCGTAGCATTTAGAATATCAGATATTTTGAAATATCAGAAAACAACCATTCAGGACAGCACAATGGCAGCCACGTTTCAAACACCATTCAGATCTTTTACAGAAAATGTAAAAATCAATACTGTCTATTAATCAGATTGATTTGTAGTCTTGGGAATGAAGATGTGTTGTGGACAATGCTTAAGAAGTTTACTTCTTCACCACACCATTTTTCATCCACAGGTACAGGGAAAACAGTGGTTGGTATTCACATTGCTTACCAGTTTTTCATGAAGAACCAAGACTTGCTGGCCTCTTCCAAATTTTCAAAATCTTCCAAATCAACCCTTGATGAGAAACCCCCCAAAAAGCCTGCCATCCTCTACTGTGGACCTTCCAACAAGTCTGTGGACATTGTTGCAGGTGAATTGTGTTTGGTGGTCTTTTATATTATATAGCTTAAACTCTGATTGTGTATACAAATGTAGAACTATTGAGTTTTTAAAAGGAAACCAGAAACATATTATATGTTTGTTATACTATATACTTGTTTTACTGGGATAATGAAACTCAGTTCCCAATGGTAGTGCAAGTGCAAAGATAGTGAAAACAAACTTGTTTGAAGCATTAGCATTTTCCTGCATGCATAGAGTTTCAGGCTCTGTTTTACCAGATAAACTGTACTTACATGACTCCACGGATCTTGTATCCCAGAACAGTTGCTAAAACTCAAGGGAGTCCTAAAGCCTCTGAGAATCTATTGTGACCAGATGGAAATGTGTGTATATCCATATACAGGCAGTGATCTAAAGCTTTGCCGCAAATCACTCCGTGATGAAAAACCAAAAGAGGAGCTCAAGTAAGTTTTTTTTTTTTTGAGGTCCAAAGATTTGGAGCCAAATTACAGGGTGGAAAATGACTTGGAAATGGTAGCTTCATTATTTAATTTTTACAGAGATCTATTAGTAAAATCTGTTCACTTCAGCAATCCTTGTTGTATTATATGCCAGTGGTAACAGTTCAGAAATGGGAAAAAGTCCTTTGGTGTTCTTTTTCCAAAGTTGGCATGCCTGTAACTCAAGAAATATTATATACAATGCCTGGCCAAAAAAAAGTTTCCATTTGTATTTTAAATAAGCAAATACTGAAGATTTTAGGATTGAATCATTACTGCGGTAATTAATATGTTTCTGGCCTGTTATATGTTTCACAACAATCTATTTAACCCCAGTGTAGCCTTTTGTTTCTCAAACAATCATGTCAGAAGACGTACCCATGCACATATTCCAGGAATACAATGCCAAGATTCACCAGGCTTAATTTGTGAAATAGTGGTTCAGTGAGCATGAGGAATTGTTTTCATGAATTGGTGACCACAGAGTACTGAGCTTAACCCTATTGAAAAAGTATTGTCAATACAAGATAAATACAAAATCTCAGCCAAATAATGAATGCAACTCTTGATGGAAATAAATGCTGTGATGTTGCATAACATTGTTGAAACAATGCCACAACAAAAGCACAAAAAGGTCTCATTCACTAATAATTGTGTACATTATTCATATTACACACAATCAAACTTCTCGTGAAAAATGTCTACCTAATTCACAACATGTGCGTACGGACATGAATTTGTTCTTAACATCGTCCTAATGTTAATACATTTGGAATATTCTACATGAGCGACCGCGTGGATGAGGTTAGTCATTTGCATAAAACACGCCCAGACCATCTCCATATAAGTGCTTTCCATACAACCATACTCAAAGATACATTTTATGTACATAATTATCTGTAATTATGTATAATATATAACTATTATCCTAAGATGAAACGTACAGAGATGCAGCGTATCTCAATATCCTTTAGGCATTTTGTTTTTTTTTGGTCTCTTCATTTTAAGACCCTGTATGGTTCAGTCCCAGATATATGGGGATCTCAAAGTTGCTTCATCAATTGTGGAATTTTCAGTGGTTGAAAACCAAATGGTTATATACACAGTACATGCATATAAATACAGTATATACAGAATATAGTATATTCAAATATGAATGTAAAACAAATGTTATTGAAACTAGAAATGTACCTTATATATTCACATCAAAACAGTAATCTTGATTTTCGAGTGGCTAAATATCATTTTGGTAACACTTTCTATTAAGCCCATATTTGTAATGCATTACACAAGTATTCTTAAGGCATTACAATGAATGCATAATGCATTATAAAATACCTTATAATATGTTTTATCATCTCATAAATAATCATAACAACAATTATAATACATTATAATTCTTACGCATTTGTGGTTTTAAGTTTTAAGATTATGATTATTTATAACACATAATGAACACTATATTAAATCTACTTTTACATTTATAATGGACTATATATCTTGACATTGTTTATTTAAGATCTGCACAGTATCTTACTACATCTTGTAAGTGGTTAGGTTATTTGAGTGTTCCCTGTGAGGCTAATATTAATTTTGATGTGAGCTATTTAATCATTTTAATTGAAAAAAATGCAATGCTTATATGTTAGGTTACATTTTATTTTGATGGTTTGTAACAACAATGTTTGTAACTTAAGTGGATGCAATGTGGTCACAGTGTGTTATAAATCATCATACTCTTAGAAGCTATAACCACAAATAAGTAAATATTATGATGCATTAAAACTGTTCTTATGAATATTCATAAGATGATATAATATATTATAAGGTTTTTTATAATGCTTTTAAGAATACCCTTATAATGTATTATAAATATGGGCTTCATAGAAAGAGTTACCATATTTTTTTTTAATTATTAAGAATAAGGAAACCATGGCTATTTAGCTGGTGCAATGTCTTTATTACACTTTTTATCTAATTATCTTTGAATGTGAAAATGTTACTGTCTACCAGTGATAGACATTTGGACCCACAGACATAACAAATAGTGTATGAATATACCCATTAATGTCGAATTTTGTTGCAGGGATATTACACTGATGTACCTTGTTCGTAAAACTGGGAATGATTTTTCGGAAAAAATAAAAAACTTTGAAAAGATTGACTTAACAGAGGATGAAATAGACACGTGAGTAAAATATTTTGAGCCGTTTTTTAATTTTTTGCATTTAGAGGCTGCCACCATGATGCATGTATGAGAAACGTAAGATCATTTTTTACGAGACATTAAGAAAATTCGGACCAATATATCCAATATAAAGATATCCCATAAAAATTAAGAGCCATTATTCTAAAACCCAGTGTTTCTGTCAATGCCATCATCATTCTGATAATGTGGTAAATGTGACTTTGCAGCTACAGGAAACAGTTGAAGGAAGCTCACAAGCATGAGATTCAGAAATATGATGTAGTGTTGTGCACCTGCTCAACAGCACTGAAACCTGAAATCCTGGCGGTCATGGATTTTCAGCAAATAATCATTGATGAATGTGCCATGGCAACAGAACCAGAGGCCTTCATCCCTTTAGTTTCCTACAGTCCAAGGCAGGTGAGTGCTGGAATGACATCATCATCATCATCATCATCATTATTTTCCATTTTCAAACAGAACTAAAGAGACATGAGATTCTGGTAGATGGAAGATGGTATTGAATTGCAATTCTGTGTATAGCCACATTAGGAATGGAAGACATGCATCTTTACAAATAAAAGTTATTGTCTCACTGTTTTTTTTTTTTTGTCAGATTGTTTTGCTGGGCGATCACCGACAGATACGGCCGATAGTGCAGTGTGCCCTCGTGAAAAAGATGGGCATGCAGCAGTCTCTGTTTGAACGCTACATGGATCTGGCCATTATGCTGGATACACAGTACAGAATGGTAAAAGAACTGATCCTGAACTGCTAAAAGATCCTCCCTCAAATAACAATAGAAAACAATCCGTACAAAGACTAACAACGTTTTCATTTTGCTTTGGTGTTTAACAAATGCACACACATGTCAGCATGAAGAAATTTGCAGGTTTCCTTCAAAAGAATTTTATGAAGGCAAATTGACTGAGCTTAACCCTATTGAAAAAGTATTGTCAATACAAGATAAATACAAAATCTCAGCCAAATAATGAATGCAACTCTTGATGGAAATAAATGCTGTGATGTTGCATAACATTGTTGAAACAATGCCACAACAAAAGCACAAAAAGGTCTCATTCACTAATAATTGTGTACATTATTCATATTACACACAATCAAACTTCTCGTGAAAAATGTCTACCTAATTCACAACATGTGCGTACGGACATGAATTTGTTCTTAACATCGTCCTAATGTTAATACATTTGGAATATTCTACATGAGCGACCGCGTGGATGAGGTTAGTCATTTGCATAAAACACGCCCAGACCATCTCCATATAAGTGCTTTCCATACAACCATACTCAAAGATACATTTTATGTACATAATTATCTGTAATTATGTATAATATATAACTATTATCCTAAGATGAAACGTACAGAGATGCAGCGTATCTCAATATCCTTTAGGCATTTTGTTTTTTTTTGGTCTCTTCATTTTAAGACCCTGTATGGTTCAGTCCCAGATATATGGGGATCTCAAAGTTGCTTCATCAATTGTGGAATTTTCAGTGGTTGAAAACCAAATGGTTATATACACAGTACATGCATATAAATACAGTATATACAGAATATAGTATATTCAAATATGAATGTAAAACAAATGTTATTGAAACTAGAAATGTACCTTATATATTCACATCAAAACAGTAATCTTGATTTTCGAGTGGCTAAATATCATTTTGGTAACACTTTCTATTAAGCCCATATTTGTAATGCATTACACAAGTATTCTTAAGGCATTACAATGAATGCATAATGCATTATAAAATACCTTATAATATGTTTTATCATCTCATAAATAATCATAACAACAATTATAATACATTATAATTCTTACGCATTTGTGGTTTTAAGTTTTAAGATTATGATTATTTATAACACATAATGAACACTATATTAAATCTACTTTTACATTTATAATGGACTATATATCTTGACATTGTTTATTTAAGATCTGCACAGTATCTTACTACATCTTGTAAGTGGTTAGGTTATTTGAGTGTTCCCTGTGAGGCTAATATTAATTTTGATGTGAGCTATTTAATCATTTTATTTAAAAAAATTGCAATGCTTATATGTTAGGTTACATTTTATTTTGATGGTTTGTAACAACAATGTTTGTAACTTAAGTGGATGCAATGTGGTCACAGTGTGTTATAAATCATCATACTCTTAGAAGCTATAACCACAAATAAGTAAATATTATGATGCATTAAAACTGTTCTTATGAATATTCATAAGATGATATAATATATTATAAGGTTTTTTATAATGCTTTTAAGAATACCCTTATAATGTATTATAAATATGGGCTTCATAGAAAGAGTTACCATATTTTTTTTTAATTATTAAGAATAAGGAAACCATGGCTATTTAGCTGGTGCAATGTCTTTATTACACTTTTTATCTAATTATCTTTGAATGTGAAAATGTTACTGTCTACCAGTGATAGACATTTGGACCCACAGACATAACAAATAGTGTATGAATATACCCATTAATGTCGAATTTTGTTGCAGGGATATTACACTGATGTACCTTGTTCGTAAAACTGGGAATGATTTTTCGGAAAAAATAAAAAACTTTGAAAAGATTGACTTAACAGAGGATGAAATAGACACGTGAGTAAAATATTTTGAGCCGTTTTTTAATTTTTTGCATTTAGAGGCTGCCACCATGATGCATGTATGAGAAACGTAAGATCATTTTTTACGAGACATTAAGAAAATTCGGACCAATATATCCAATATAAAGATATCCCATAAAAATTAAGAGCCATTATTCTAAAACCCAGTGTTTCTGTCAATGCCATCATCATTCTGATAATGTGGTAAATGTGACTTTGCAGCTACAGGAAACAGTTGAAGGAAGCTCACAAGCATGAGATTCAGAAATATGATGTAGTGTTGTGCACCTGCTCAACAGCACTGAAACCTGAAATCCTGGCGGTCATGGATTTTCAGCAAATAATCATTGATGAATGTGCCATGGCAACAGAACCAGAGGCCTTCATCCCTTTAGTTTCCTACAGTCCAAGGCAGGTGAGTGCTGGAATGACATCATCATCATCATCATCATCATTATTTTCCATTTTCAAACAGAACTAAAGAGACATGAGATTCTGGTAGATGGAAGATGGTATTGAATTGCAATTCTGTGTATAGCCACATTAGGAATGGAAGACATGCATCTTTACAAATAAAAGTTATTGTCTCACTGTTTTTTTTTTTTTGTCAGATTGTTTTGCTGGGCGATCACCGACAGATACGGCCGATAGTGCAGTGTGCCCTCGTGAAAAAGATGGGCATGCAGCAGTCTCTGTTTAAACGCTACATGGATCTGGCCATTATGCTGGATACACAGTACAGAATGGTAAAAGAACTGATCCTGAACTGCTAAAAGATCCTCCCTCAAATAACAATAGAAAACAATCCGTACAAAGACTAACAACGTTTTCATTTTGCTTTGGTGTTTAACAAATGCACACACATGTCAGCATGAAGAAATTTGCAGGTTTCCTTCAAAAGAATTTTATGAAGGCAAATTGAAAACCGGAGCTGAACGAGGACGCCGCTACCTGCTAAACAAGTACAAACTGCCAACGGCGATTCTGTTTGGCCACGTGCAAGGAAAAGAAGACCGTTTAGTGGTATCTACAAAAGCGGGCAATGAGAACTCAGTGGCCAACACTGAGGAGGCAGAGCAGGCTGTAAGTCAGATCCTCATGCTGCCTTCAGCCATTTAAAATTCAATGAATTAATTAAATATAGATTAATCCTTATTAAAGCTACAAAAGTCATTCAGCCAAGAAAAGTGGGTGTTTCTCTGGTTCTTGTTCTGTAAAAACCTTTGACTCTAATATGCTGTTCCGAAAATGTAGGTAAATTTAGCACATATCTAATTATATAATGCCTAATTTACATATTTAAAATAGCACTTTACAAGCAAAAATCTTGCAATACAAAACAATTTTGCAATTCTGAATGCAAGTAATCAACTGGTGATATCTATTAGTTAAATGTTTGACCCTACTCATCTGTGAGTTGCTGAAAAATGTAAAATCTAAAAGAAAATACTAGTCATTTAGGTGTTTAAGAAGCTACAGGCTTGTATGACAAAATTCATACAGTGATAAAATGGCCAGGTAAAATATAAATTACACATCCAGTGGATATGAAGTTCCAAAACATGACAAAAACATTATTATTATTATTATTACCTCACCTCATTTCATAAGCAGAAATATCTTAGAAGAACTTAAAGGCAGTATGAGCGAAGCATATCCGTCTCACTCAGTGCATCATATTCCAGTACTTCCTTGCATGTAATTTCTATGTTGGTTCCCCCCAGGTCCGTGTGGCAGGTCTGTTAATTAAACAGTCACGTGTGGAACCTGAGCATATTGCGATTCTGACCCCTTACAACGCACAGGTGTCAGAGATCAAAAATATATTAAAGAAGAGGCATCTTGCAAATGTCTCTGTTTGCACAATCATGAAAAGCCAAGGTGTGTTATTCAAAATGCATCATTATAGAGATTTAGATTAAATTGTGCAATTTTTTTAATTCTATTTCAATTCATGCTCAGTCTCTTTATTTAAGTTGTATCTTAAAAAAATTTTTTTTAGAAAAGCTTTTAGTTGTTTTTATTATTTTGCAATTCTATATTTTAATGTTTTTCTGTTCTCTGTGTAAGCATCTTTTGTGAAGCTTGCTTTAAAGGCGCTATATAAATAATGTGTAAATATAAAGTGAGACAGGTAGATTTGACACAGAATGTTTACCAGTCTGAATGTAAATTGCTGTGTACAGGAAGTGAGTGGCCATATGTGATCCTGTCTGCTGTGCGCTCCTGCTCTGATATAGAAAGCGACAGACCAAGTAAAGCCTGGCTTGGAAAAAGACTTGGATTCATTACTGATCCAAATCAGGTCAATGTCGCCATAACTCGTGCACAGGATGGGCTGGTCATTCTGGGTAAGAAGTGAAGAATTCTCATACAATGACCACAAAAAGCCACATTAAAAAATGTCATTGTTTTATAAATCAAATGATCAGATCAGGTGACGAATGCAAACAAATTCTAGATCTTCCCTCACAACTGTAAATGTCCTATTAAAGGAATAGTGCACCCAAAATTAGTTTCTTCATCAGAACAGATTTAGAGATTTTTAGCCTTGCATCACTTCCTCAACCAATGGATGCTCTGCAGTGAATGGGTGCCGTCAGAATGAGAGTCCAAACAGCTGATAAAAACATCACAATAATCCACAAGTAATCCACACCACTCCAGTGCATCAACGGAATGTTTGTAAGAAACAAATCCATCAAGATGTTTTAACATTAAAGGGGTCATATGATGCTGCTATAAAGAGCATTATTTGGTGTAATGACATGTTTATGCGGTTTAAAAGTAAAAAAAACACATTATTTTCCACATACTGTACATTATTGTTTCTCCTCTATGCCCCGCCTTTCTGAAACGCGTCGATTTTTACGAAGCTCATCGGTCTGAAAAGCGAGGTGTGCTGTGATTGGCCAGCTATCCAATGCGTTGTGATTGGCCGAATACCTCAAGCGTGTGACGGAAATGTTACGCCCCTCACCATACTGTTGATGCCGTGTCCGGCCGGAGCGACAAGACAAAAACATGAAAACCCATTACAAATGAGGTCTTTGTTGCATCCAGTGGGGACATAATTACTGATTATAATGACTTATACTGTCTTTTTATGCGTTGCGTTGCATTGCATCGCGCCGCGTAAACATAAAACCCTGTCTGCATTTGTGATCAGAGAAATGACAAACAACAAGTGCTACTCTACTGCCCAAAACTCGCGTTTGAATCATCAGTGGCAAATCCTTTAAATGAAAACGTACTCACGTGAGTCAGAACTGCCGGCATTTTAGTCTAACATTACTCTACCAGGATCAGGAAACAGTCCTCCAAAAAATGCGCTGCACACATCTGGATATTTGGGTTGAAGTGTTCTGGAACAGTGTTGTAAATACAACTTAACCACTGATTTGTAGTCGTGTCTTCTTTTGGAAGACCAAACAAAGTAGTTTCGCTTTCACAACGAAAAACGCAGCGGCCTAGCATGAGTGGAAGCCCCGGCTTAGCGTGAGCTGGGGCCGGATTAGAGTGAGCAGAGGCAGCGGGGTCGAGAACAGCGCGGCCGGCAGATCCGATGAAGGAGCGGCAAGCACATGAGACGACCCCGGGCTTCGTCCACGGTGAAAGCCGATCCGGCGATCCACAGCACTAAGTTGATGTATTCCCTCAGCGACCAGCACGGATCAGCTCCAGGCATGACGAAGCGGATATCGTCCTCTTTTGGAAGACCAAACAAAGTAGTTTCGCTTTCACAACGAAGCACACAGTGTCTTCAGGACATGGCGGCGGCAGCAACAATACTACAGCGAGAATAAAAGTTACGCCTTCTTTCTTTGAGTGAACATTTGGGCAACATTATGCAAATCTTCCCACATAGTGAGGTAGATATGTGGGGGCGTGTTAGAACGAGCCGTTTTAGGTAGGCGTGGCTGACTCTTAACTTTTATAAAGAATATCTCTTTGGATTTGAGACTTTAGTCTTTGCAACTTTACAGACCTTCTTTATGCACCAAGAGCTTGTAACACTCCAAAGAGAAAGGAAAAATTGAAATCGCATCATATGACCCCTTTAAACCTTAAGTTCTGGCCAAAGGTCCATAAGCCATAATAATGCTTCCTTCAGTATAAAAGGTTTTGGACAGTTTTTGCTTGTAAACACTCCTTGATCTGTGCATATTTCTCTTCTGATTCAGATGAGATTACTTTTTCACTCTAGGAAGCATTATTTATGGACTTGTATTTTGGCTAGAAGTGACAGTTCCTTACAAACGCACAGCTTTTGGCTTCACGAGTATGTTAACTGATAATTACTTGTGGATTATTGTGATGTTTTTATCAGCTGTTTTGGACTCCCATTCTGACGGCACCCATTCACTCCAGAGCATCCATTGAGAAACTAAGTCGTTATTACGAGAAACTAAGTCATTAGGTCCTGTGTATATTGGCTCTAAATGTTCATGCCACTGCTTATGTGCACACATGTAATGTCCACTTTTTTGTTATCTCTTAGGTAATAGTAACCTGTTGAAACGCTGTGAACTTTGGAAAAGACTCCTGGATCACTATTACAAAGAACACTGTGTAGTGGATCCAGCTAGTGACATTAAGGTCCAAAACAGAATGTCGGCAGCCAAAAAATAGTTTCCCAAATCCAGACTTCTGACAGTAAGCAGGTCTGGTACACTTTGCTTATTCTAGCGAAAAACTGCCCACTTACACTGGAAACAAGGCTATGCTCCGTTGAAACCCCAGACATAGACTATAGATCCCACCTATCTCCAGTTGTCATGTTAGAGTATGGCTGTAAAAGTTCAGAGGGGAAAGACAGTATTTACTGTATGTGCTTCATATGCAGCAAGTGTCTGGTAGATCCTTGCTGTCCTGTTTGCAGACTAGCTTCTTTAGCCTAAGGGTCAATGTTTTTAAATTGAGATGTATATATCATCTGAAACTGAATAAATAAGCTTTCCATTGATGTATGGTTTGTTAGGATAGGACAATATTTGGCCGAGATACAACTTTTTGAAAATCTGGAATCTGAGGGTGCAAAAAAATCTAAATATTGAGAAATTCACCTTTAAAGTTGTCCAAATGAAGTTCTTATCAATGCATATTACTAATCAAAATTAAGTTTTGATATATTTACGGTAGGAAATTTACAAAATATCTTCATGGAACATGATCTTTACTTAATATCCTAATGATTTTTGGCTTAAAAGAAAAATCGTTAATTTTTTCCCATACAATGTATTGTTGGCTATTGCTACAAATATACCTGTGCTACTTATGACTGGTTTTGTGCTCCAGGGTCACATATGTAAAAATTCTTAAATCAAGATGCTTTTAGGCCTACTAGATAAGCAAAATGACGAGTATAAGAGAATTTGGCTGATAATTTTTTTAATGCAAAATGCACTTAAACCCCCTCAAGAATAAATGTCTTGAGTCATTTTGCTTATCTAGAAAATGCATCTTGATTAAAGAATTTTTAGATATTTCGGTGCCTTGCTCAAGGGTCTCACCTCAGTTGTGGTATTGAAGATGTAAGAGAGCGCTGGTCATTCGCTCCCCCCACCAACAATTCCTGCCTTTACCGAGACTCGAACCCGCAGCCTTCGGGTTACAAGTCCGGGTCTCTAACCATGTTTAGGGGTGGACCTTCATTAAAAATCGTACACTTTTACTATTTCCTTACAAAGTCATAGGAAATGTTTAAGTTTTACGATGAGGAAACACATTTTTGTAGGTCAATATATTTATTTAGCAATAAAAATACTAGCACGCTGTTGTGTACCATTCAAACCTGAACTGAGAATGCTTTTTAAACTCCAATTAATTTGTAAATCTAAATGGAATTCTGACTAAAGTAGCAAACAGAATGCAGAATTGCAATCACACTTTAAATGCAAAGAATGAAATTAGGCGAAGTGAATTTGAATGATGACCATTTTGACCATTGAGTGACCATTTGAATGATGGTTTGATTAGGTCATGTCTGGAAGTTCACTTTAGTTTTTACAGGCTTAAGTGTAATATACGTTATATTATTATTAAAAATGATCCATTTCATGGACCAATTTGGAAGACTCTTTCTGGCAGACTCTGTAATTGGGCTGTCATACGGCTGATGCTCTGTGGAATCGGTCTCTGTGAGTGTGCGCATTATACATTGAGCTGAGAAACGCTGTCTTGATCGCACTGGAGTGTCTCTGAAAAAAACGTGCTCTGTGGAGGTGAACGTGCCCACCCACACTCTGGCAAAATACTTAACAAAATGAAACTTTAGGACTGCGCAATGACCTTTAGCTAAAAGATTACAGGATATTTTAAGTGTTTGACAAAATATGTATCTTGATATTTATGTTTTTGAAAAGTTCATTTTTATGTATTAAAGAGGAATCCAGATTTCCTCAGTGTTTATTCAAGCTTGTGACGTGGTGATAAACAGAATGCTGTTTGGTTTTATAATGACTTAAGCTATTGACAAAATACCTTTGGTAACACTTTACTTGAAGGGGTGTGCATAAGACTGACATGACACCTTCATAATCATGACATGACACATGCCATGAATATGAAGGAGGTTTTATGCATGTTTATGACAACTGTCATTAAGTGTCATTCGCTCAGTTATGGTATTTTTAATGCAAATTTGACATTATTTGACCTAACCCTAACCTAACCCTACCCGTACCCCTAACCATAGCCCATAACAAAGACATCTCAAACAATGTCATCTTTGCATTAAAAATTACATAACTGAGCGAATGACACTTAATGACAGTTGTCATAAACATGCATAAAAAACCTTCATATTCATGACATGTGTCGTGTCTTGATTATGTAGGTGTCATGTCATGATTATGAAGGTGTCATGTCAGTCTTATGCACACCCCTTCAAGTAAAGTGTAACCATACCTTTTTTGCCCACAAATTTCGCTAATCTGACAGCATCTTAAATGCCTTTGGATAATGTATCTGGAAAATGCATAAATGCTTGCCATCATATACTTCACTGAAAAATGTCAATATAAAAACACATTGTGATTTGCTTCTGGTCAACCTTGTATTAAAATATTTTTCAATGACACGTAAATAATCAGGCAATGTACAGTAGGCCTAGCCTACACGCTCAGAAAAAAAAGTAGGCTACAAAACTGTCACCGGGGTGGTACCTTACTAATATGCACTATATGAAGATATATAGCTTTTGTATCTTAGGTAGTGATAACTTTGTACTTTTTTTCTGAGAGTGTGTATGCTGATTTCAAGACTTCAGAACAGTGACCTTCAAATATTCACCGTGAACTTTAGTCATGATTAAATCAATACATCAGTCAACACATTGTTTAATATGCATGTGAAAATAAAGATGATAAGCTGAATTTCTCAGACCACATTGCTAAAACTGCCCGGTCCTGCAGATTTGCTTTTATACAACATTAGGAAAATCAGGTCCTTTCTTTCAGAACATGCAACATAACTCCTTGTTCAAGCTCTTGTTCTGTCCAGGCTAGACTATTGCAATGCTCTCTTGGCAGGTCTTCCAGCCACTTCTATCAAACCTCTACAATTAATCCAAAATGCCACTGCAAGATTAATCTTTAATGAGCCGAAAAGAACACATGTCACTCCTCTGTTCATCAATTTACACTGGCTACCAGTAGCTGCTCGCATTAAATTCAAGGCATTAATGTTTGCCTACAAAACCACCACTGGCTCTGCACCCATTTACCTAAATTCATTACTTCAGAGTTATGTACCCTCTAGAAGCTTACGTTCTGCTAGTGAACGGTGTATTATTGTGCCATCTAAAAGAGCACAAAATCACTTTCACAGACTTTTTCATTAACTGTTCCCTCCTGGTGGAATGACCTGCCCAAATCAATCCGAGCAGCTGAGTCCTTACCCATCTTCAAGAAACGACTAAAAACACATCTGTTCCACCTTTATTTGACACTCTAACTCTAACACTTTCTATTCTATTTTAATTCTACTTTATATTTATCTATATTTAAAAACAAGCAAAAAAGACAAACAAAAACAAACACTAAATTTCTATTTTTTTCTATTCTATCTACTTGTTCTTCTTTGTATGTGTTTGTGTATATATGTATGTGTGTGTATGTGTGTGTGTGTATATATATATGTATATATTTATATATATATATATATATGTGAATAATATAATATAAATAGAATAGAAACAAATAGAAACCTTGGAGTTGTGATTGATGATAAGCTGAATTTCTCAGACCACATTGCTAAAACTGCCCG
>NW_015506954.1:120461-122168 GCF_001515645.1 Sinocyclocheilus grahami
CAAGGTCGCCCAGCCGCTACGAAGTCAAGCCCGCCGGCCGCCGCAACGTCAAGCCTGCTGGCTGCCCTATTCACCCGTAACCTAAAGAGATGGATGAGGAGAAAAGGATGGCTCACGGCCCTCTTCCTACCCCGAGAGCACCCCCCAGAGCTCGCTCCAGTGTCGGCTCCAGCCCCTGAGTTCGCTCCAGTATCAGCTCTATCCCCTGACCAGAGTCGAGAGATGGCTCTAGCCCCAGACCAGCATCAAGATTGGGCTGCAGTACCCACGTTTAGCCCACGTAGGGCTCCTGTTCCTGAGTTTAGCCCACGGAGGGCTTCTGTTCCTGAGTTTAGCCCACAGAGGGCTCTTATCCCCAAGTTTAGCCAATAGAGGGTCCCAGTCCCCGAGTTTAGTCCAGTGAGGGCTCCTGTCCCCGTGTTTAGCCCACAGAGGGCTCCTGTCTCCGAGTTTAGCCCAGAGAGGGCTCCAGTCCCCGAGTTTAACCCAGAGAAGGCTCCAGTCCCCGAGTTTAGCCCAGAGAGGGCTCCAGTCCCCGAGTTTAGCCCAGAGAAAGCTCCAGTCCCCGAGCAGCTGAGTCCTTAGCCATCTTCAAGAAATGACTAAAAACACATCTGTGTGTGTGTGTGTGTATATATATATATATACACACCTTGCTACGTGTACTGCGTTAGGCTAACCGAGACTTGTCATTTGCACTTATATATTGTTGCTCTTTTGTTAGTTTTGACTGCTTTTATTGTCCTCATTTGTAAGTCGCTTTGGATAAAAGCGTCTGCTAAATGACTAAATGTAAATGTAATGTAATGTAATGTTATCCTAATTTAACACAAGACACATGGTCTAAAATGCATAGCATCAACAACCTTTTACCTAAGTATTTCAAAGAACACTTACAGCAAAGTAATCGTGTTTTTAAAGAATAAATTCGACTAGCCTATGTGCACATGTAGTAGCACAAACAACTATACAGTGTGCCCTATGGGCACAATGCGTTTAACACAATTACATTTTTGAATCGTACCTGACAGCAGAGAGACATACAGCAGCGAGAGTTCTGGTGCTGAGCTCCAGAGACTCTCACACACTGCATGGGGGGTTTCCTGACTACAGAATCCAAAAGACTGATTTGCAACATTCCCTTAAATACTACCAGAACAAAAACAAAGAAATCTTTAAATCAGTTGTAAAAACATAAAAGACCTTTTGGTCTTTTAGGTTCCCGTGCTCCAGGGTTGCACCTGGCTGGAGATCCCACAGGCCTAAAGGGACACACACCCCCTCCTCAGCAGAACATAATTCTACAAAGGTTTTGAATCTTTCTCATAATATAAATGACTACTGTGAAATTGAAACCAATTTCCCAATCGCACAAAGACCTTTAAAATGACACCAAACATGAAAAGTTTACGATCATGAATCCTGAAGATATAGTAAATGTTTTATGTGAGCATAGCAACTTGAGTTCTTGGCATTTCTCTGTCAACTTTTAGTGACCTGGACCATGTGCCCAGGGGGGAAGGATGGGTGAAGGGACTGAAGAGCAGATAGTCTTTCTTCCAGATCTTCCCATCTTGATCAAAGCCCATTGTTTCTGAGTGTTTGGCTTTACGAGGAGATCAAAGCCCAGTGTTTTGTGGCATGGCATTTGCATTGCGAGAGTGTTTGGATTCACAAAGAATTTATTTTATAAGGAAATAATTTCAC
>NW_015506954.1:125392-129552 GCF_001515645.1 Sinocyclocheilus grahami
TGTACTGCGTTAGGCTAACCGAGACTTGTCATTTGCACTTATATATTGTTGCTCTTTTGTTAGTTTTGACTGCTTTTATTGTCCTCATTTGTAAGTCGCTTTGGATAAAAGCGTCTGCTAAATGACTAAATGTAAATGTAATGTAATGTAATGTTATCCTAATTTAACACAAGACACATGGTCTAAAATGCATAGCATCAACAACCTTTTACCTAAGTATTTCAAAGAACACTTACAGCAAAGTAATCGTGTTTTTAAAGAATAAATTCGACTAGCCTATGTGCACATGTAGTAGCACAAACAACTATACAGTGTGCCCTATGGGCACAATGCGTTTAACACAATTACATTTTTGAATCGTACCTGACAGCAGAGAGACATACAGCAGCGAGAGTTCTGGTGCTGAGCTCCAGAGACTCTCACACACTGCATGGGGGGTTTCCTGACTACAGAATCCAAAAGACTGATTTGCAACATTCCCTTAAATACTACCAGAACAAAAACAAAGAAATCTTTAAATCAGTTGTAAAAACATAAAAGACCTTTTGGTCTTTTAGGTTCCCGTGCTCCAGGGTTGCACCTGGCTGGAGATCCCACAGGCCTAAAGGGACACACACCCCCTCCTCAGCAGAACATAATTCTACAAAGGTTTTGAATCTTTCTCATAATATAAATGACTACTGTGAAATTGAAACCAATTTCCCAATCGCACAAAGACCTTTAAAATGACACCAAACATGAAAAGTTTACGATCATGAATCCTGAAGATATAGTAAATGTTTTATGTGAGCATAGCAACTTGAGTTCTTGGCATTTCTCTGTCAACTTTTAGTGACCTGGACCATGTGCCCAGGGGGGAAGGATGGGTGAAGGGACTGAAGAGCAGATAGTCTTTCTTCCAGATCTTCCCATCTTGATCAAAGCCCATTGTTTCTGAGTGTTTGGCTTTACGAGGAGATCAAAGCCCAGTGTTTTGTGGCATGGCATTTGCATTGCGAGAGTGTTTGGATTCACAAAGAATTTATTTTATAAGGAAATAATTTCACCCCTTTCACCCAAAAGCCTCTAAAACCCTCCACAAATAGCAATGCTCAACACGATCAAAGGCTTTCTCTTGGTCTAATGAGATTAACCCACAATCTAAATTTAACAACTTGGAGACTTCCAAAACATCACGAACCAAAGAAATATTATCAAATACTGATCTACGGGGAGCACAGTAAGTCTGGTCAGGATGGATGACACCATCCATCACTCCTGCTAACCTGTTAGCCAAGCCTGGTCTCATGTTTATACGTAGGTATTAATAATAATATAATAATAATACTACCTCAAATATTTCTGCTCTT
The DNA here is from genome assembly GCF_001515645.1 of Sinocyclocheilus grahami. Lineage (NCBI taxonomy): Eukaryota > Metazoa > Chordata > Actinopteri > Cypriniformes > Cyprinidae > Sinocyclocheilus > Sinocyclocheilus grahami. The sequence goes on from NW_015506954.1 coordinate 126,742, forward strand.
TTTTTTCATTTCTCTTGCACCATTTACATTTAATGTTGCAATATTCACTTCACTCATTTTTAGAAAAGAAGAGGAAAACAAGAACCATAGCAGCACTCCACACACACCAACCACATCAATAGCCAAGCTATTAGGCTTTCTCAGACTCTTCATTAGCATTGTCAGAAGTGAATTTTCTCACTATCTTCTTTAATCGATATACCTCTTTGTTGGTAAACAACCCCTCCGACATAAAAGATCTAGTTTTACCAACAAACTGCTTAACCTCAGGAAAATACTCTTCATCACGCACCCTTCTCTTATTTTTTGTGGCTCTGAGAAAGAGCATAATGTCATCCACTTCATAACTTCGGCTGGAAAAGTCACTCTGAGATAAACTGACGCTGGAATCGGAAGACTCACTGCCACTTTCCATTCCGTCCTCACCATAAACATCCTCTACACCTGCTTTCTTAGCCTTAACGGCTTGAAAATCGCCAGATTTTTTCCTTTTAGATGGAACTTTAAATTCACTTTGCCCTGTCTCCATTTCAATGCCATCACACAACAAATTGGGCTGCAAAATGTTGACCGCGCTATCGCTTTGTTTCTTGTCCGTTTTAATAGTGGACTTACAAGACTGAACATTCAAGGTTTCAGAACTAGCCGGTGCATTTACCTCATCCTCATTACTAGCCGGTGTATTTACCTCATCCGCATTACTAGCCGGTGCATTTACCTCATCCACATTACTAGCCGGTGTATTTACATCATCCGCATTACTAGCCGATGTATTTACCTCATCCGCATTACTAACTGCTGTATTTACCTCATCCGCATTACTAGCCGGTGTATTAACCTCATCCACATTACTAGCCGGTGTATTTACATCATCCGCATTACTAGCCGATGTATTTACCTCATCCGCATTACTAACTGCTGTATTTACCTCATCTGCATTACTAGCCGGTGTATTTACCTCATCCGCATTACTAGCCGGTGTATTTACCTCATCCGCATTACTAGCCGGTGTATTACTAGCCGCTGTATTTACCTCATCCGCATTCTTGGGATCTGTTATCTGGTTATCTGAAACGCATTCGGTGCGCTCTCACTCTCGGACGAATTCACAGTAGTGCTCTCCTCCACTGCACCTGTCTCTGCCACAGGCGGGCAGCGTTAGACGGTCCAGCCTCAACAGGCTCGCCAGCATTAAGATCATTCGCCGAGCTGTTTTCTTTACCAGGGCAAGCGCGAACCAAGTGACCCACCTCCCCGCAATTAAACTGATATAAGTTCAGTTCTCTTTGTATGTCTGGGTCTCAGGTGTTCTGAGCAGAAGGAAGCATGTGTAATTGCAAACAAGTAAGGTAAATATGAATAATGAACGATAGCATTAATTTGGATGTTTAAGTGCATTAGTAGAAATGTAGACGTAGCCTACGTTATATAATAAATTTGCGTAACGTTATAAATGTTCATGTGAGTAGGGTTATTAATAGGTCATTTTTTTAACCATTTATTAACAATTGCGTGTCGCAAGCCCGGCTAGTTCAGTCGGAGAGCATGAGACTCTTATTAATCTCAGGGTCGTGTGTTGGAGCCCCACGTTGGGCGCAATCATTTGCATAACGTTATAAATGTTCATGTGAGTAGGGTTATTAATAGGTCATTTTTTTAACCATTTATTAACAATTGCGTGTAGCAAGCCCGGCTAGTTCAGTCGGTAGAGCATGAGACTCTTATTAATCTCAGGGTCGTGTGTTGGAGCCCCACGTTGGGCGCAATGTTTTTCAGTCCTTAATATTTGAGCTGCAATAAAAGGCTATGACGTCACAGTGGTGTGTATCTCCGTCTCTGTGGCGCAATCGGTTAGCGCGTTCGGCTGTTAACCGAAAGGTTGGTGGTTCGAGCCCACCCAGGGACGAAAGTGCTTTTTTCAAACGAATGATGAATATTCCTGAACATTGCACTAAGTATAGCACGCTACAGAGGAGAAGTAAGCCTACTGGTGGCCAATACCTGTTACCTGGTGTGCTACGCTTTTATAGTTTACAATAAACTATTAAGTCTATTCTCATTATATTATTTTAAAATATTTATTTGAAATGTTAAATAGTACAGTTGTTTTTATAGCAATGTTGAAGTCAAATATGCGACTACGTATTTTAATTTAAGTTCTACAGCAATCAGGTCAAACCTGAAAGAAGTAATTTCTTGGCGTTACATGACTGCTCCCTAGTGGAGGATATCAAATATTTCCTATAAGAAGAGGATATAAAATATAGTTCACCCAAAAATATAACTTGATGGCTTTATTATTTTTAAAAGCTGATTAGGCTACCAGTTGCTGGTGGATGTTTTCAAAGCCTTGCTCTTTGCCAGATGACTTCACGGTAATTAGTAAATGCTGGAGGAAAGCCATTTGAAAAAGATCATACTGTTTGCAGAATTTTCCTAGAAATTAGTGGGAGTGTTATTATTTAACACCATGTGTGGCTGAGAGGATTTGCTTGTTACTGCAATTACGTGTTGGCTACATATCAGTTGTTTTGTGCATATAGTCCTCCCTTCCGGATTCCCCTATGACTAATTTCAGTGTCTCATTAAACTCTCCACATGAGTTCTGTGTTGACACTGGACAAGCTACAACAGCCCAATCACACACACACACTCACTCACACACACACTCACTCACACACACACTCACTCACACACACACTCACTCACACACACACACACACACACACTCACACACACACACACTCACACACACTCACACACACACACACACACTCACTCACTCACTCACACACTCACACACACACACAC